>NW_011495044.1:3820184-3822091 GCF_000754665.1 Bison bison bison | reverse complement strand
GACAGCTTTGCTCAAGGGGACTGTCTCCTTCCAGAATGGTGTTACTCCGGTTGGAATGCAATATGAAAAGCTATTTTCTTAATGTGGTGTAACGACAGGCGGAGCTGCGTGCCAGTTATATCCTGGCTGGACTCAGTGTATACTCTAACTTAAGAAATAAATAACGCAGAGCAAGAGACACACCTTGTCTGTCATTCTCTTCATGTCACGGCCAGATGGGAGCCGTTGGAGCATGATGCCGGCTCGCGTGTGACCCCTGAACTCTCTCGGTGCCAGGCTCTCCCCCCAGGGAGCAGCCTGAGATGGGGGATCTGATAGTTTTGTTTAGAAACTAAGAGAGGAGCCTAATAGGAACCAGAATTTCCCCAGAAGGTTTCAAATTTAGGTTCTTAGCATATAGAGATTCAAGTATTTATGAAGGAGGCCAGTCCCTCTGCTGGGTGTAGACCAGAAGCAGCCTGCCTGCCTCATCCACCCTGGCCTTCTGAGTGTGGGTCATCGTCCTTTGGATTCTCCTCCAAAGTGAGATTCGAGACCCTGAATCCGTGCTCCTCACAGCAGGATGGTGACGCTGGGACCACCCACCCACCTGCCCTCTGGCTGCCGAGCACACTTGCTTGTGAGCTGGCTCCTCTGCAGTGTGTGAGGCTGAGGCCCAGGGCTCAGGCTGGTTGACGTTTGAGAAGCTGGGGCTTGGGAGAAAAATGTTTCCCACCATTTGGCCCGGTTCCTCCATCAGGGAGACCGAGGAAGGAAGCAGGCTCCCTCTTGTCTTCCACCCACTAGTCCAAGGCCACCATCAGGGCGGAGGCCTAGAAGCCTGTGTGGGAGCACCGCCCTCTGATCCAGGCCAACCCAGCTGCTTCTGTCAGTCTGCGAGTCTCACGGCCTCTTCACTTACGGAGGACTCCATACTGGTTTGGGAACTCAATGTGGCTGACTGGGTGAATTCCAACCTCTCCTCCCGACTGTCTGCAGTCATTTTTATAAAAGCTGGTCCCCAAACTGAAGGCTCTCATGCCTCTTGGTGACAGCAGCTCCCTCCCAACAGTGAGGACACAGTTGGTGGGCAGTTTGCAAAACCTCGCAGGGTCAGCTGTGCCCCCGCTGCTTTGAGTGGGCCTCCACCGGCCAGTTAAGTGCTGGCTGCTTACACAACCTAGAAACAGGACCCCCAGAATGACTTTCCGGGGCCTGCCAAGCCCCACTAGCCTTTCACCCCGGCTGTGCAGACAGGATGGTACCAGGGCCGAGGGCTGTAGTGGAGATGGCACAGGAGGGTTGCCTTCAAGCCTGGCATGGGCCGCCCAGTGCCCAGAACTTCTTGGGGAGGGAGCTGGGCCCACTCCCTGTCTCCACTCCCTGTCCTCTTCATCCCTGGTGATCTGGGCAGGGTCTGCCTTCGTGGAGCAACCCTGACGGCTGTGGTGCTTTGCTCTTGATGAGATGGAAGACGTTGAACCTAAGCATGGCATGATCAGACATTGGCTTTGCAGAGTCCCTGGCTCTGCTGGTAGAGATGCAGGGGAAACAGCCAGAGCAGGAATCCTCTCTGGTGGCTGGAGGGTGCATGGAGTAGAAGTCAGACGTCTCTTTCCTGTGCACGTGCTGGAGAGAATCAGGGCCCCAGCTGCCCTGTCTGTCGTCCTTTAGATTTGCCTTAAGGTATCTGGTCTTCAGGGTTTCCCTGGCAGCTCAGCTGGTAAAGAATCTGCCTGCAATGCAGGAGACCTGGGTTTTATCCCTGAGCTGGGAAGATCCCCTGGAGGAGGGCATGGCAACCCACCCCAGTATTCTTGCCTGGAGAATCCCCACGGACAGAGGAGCCTGGCAGGAGCCCTACAGTCCATGGGGGTCACAGAGTCAGACACGACTGAGCAACTAAACACAGTAATATAGTAATACAG
>NW_011495044.1:3818544-3820084 GCF_000754665.1 Bison bison bison | reverse complement strand
GAGCAACTAAACACAGCACCCGGTCTTCAAGCTGAGTGTCTGGACCCCAACCATCCAGGCTCCTTCCCTCACAGCTCTCTGTGGGGGAGGAGCCCAGGGCTGGCTCAGTCTTTTGGACAGAGGTGGGTTGGACATGGGACTCAAGACCAAGTTGCATCCAATCAGACAAATGTTCTAGAAAGAACCATTCTGGCCTGGGTGCATGTAATTTATTAAAGAGCTTTTAGTCCCAAATCCCAGCAAGCCAGGGGAGGGGCTGCAGGGTGGTCTGTCAGCTCTGTAACTGCAGTTAGCCATGTGCCATCTGCAGAGGGGCTTTCCCAAGACGAATCCTTTTCTGGCCCTGCTTAGCTGTTGAGAGTTCAGGGACCCCAGCCTGAGCTACAGGAGCCCTTCAGGGAGAAGGACAGTCCCTGCCAGCTCTGCCCAGGAGCGCACTGGCCCAGTTCTTTCTGAAAGTAAGGCCCCTTGGGGTGGGATTTGGGGGGAGGGCTCATGCTAAGAGCAGTTTCTTAGCTACACAGCCCAGGGTCTGCTCAGGACTGACACTACGTGGGGACCAGCCTCTATGCACGGTGTCGTAGGAGCCAGGAAGTGCAGTGTTCCTGTCCACCTCTGAGCAGCCCAGACTGGTTTTATTGGGGGGAACCTGGGGTCAAGCAGGAAAGCCCCGCATGTTCCAGGGGGGGCACTAGGCCCTCACAAGATGCAGCAGGTGCAGGAGACGGGCCTGTGCTGCTGCTGCTGCTGCAGTTGCTGCTGGAGCTGTTCCTTTTCGGCTGTCAGCGCCTGCAGCCTCTCCTCCAGCTTGCTCAGCTCGGCCATCCACTTCTGAGGGGACATGGGAGAAGCCAGGTCTGAGCTGATGAGGGCTTAGACCCGGGGCTGAACTGATGGGAGGGAGGCGAGGCCCAGAGAGCCTGGAGGTGGCGGGGGGTGCCTGCTCCAGGCCACTGGGCGCCATCCTGGGCCTGGTCAGTGGAGAAGCCAGGTCCCCGGACCAAGCAGCCCTGGGGTCTTGGGCAAAGTCCTGCCAGCCTCCCAGACCCTGGGTGACTCGCCCTCCGCAGCCTCTCGCCCTGTCCTTCTGTCAGCCCTCGCCCTCTTCCGTTTTTGTGTCACCTGATGTTCCCCTCTTGAGAAAGCTTTTCTCTGGGGCTGGGTCCAGCACTCACTCAGAGCTTAAGGACCTCCCCCAAGTGCAGTACACAGTTCTTGGGTTTGTCTTAAAGCTTTGACACTGTTCTCCCTGCTCCTCCAGTTACACTGCAGAGGAATCTGGGATGCAGCGGGCTTATCGCTCCCCGTGGGAGCACCGGTGGGAAACCCGACGACCCCAGGCCTGCCTGGTGAATGGCTGAGGGGCCCCCTCCCCACACAGCCGGCCTGGGCCACCCACCTGCCTGCACCACTCCTGGATGGCGCTGACGGACAGCGGGCCCTGGATGCTCCCGTCCCGCCGCAGGAACACCTCCCCCTGGTCGGTCTCAAAGAGCTGCGGCTCGGCCTGGGCCTTGGGAGCCTGCACGCTCAGGCGGAT
>NW_011495044.1:3803085-3818276 GCF_000754665.1 Bison bison bison | reverse complement strand
GTGAGCCTGTAGGCGTCGGGGAAGACCTGGGGCTTGAAGCCCTGCAGGACGGAGTCCACCAGCAGGCGCACGCGGTCCTCGTCACGGTGGCTGCAGCGCACACCCTGCACCAGGCCGCTGTCCTCCACGCCCACCAGCAGGCTGCCGCCCTCGCTGTTGAGGAAGGCGCACACGTAGCGCCGCAGGTGGTGCTTGAAGGCCTGGCTCAGGTACTCGCCGCCGCCGCGCTTGAACTCCAGGTTGCGCGTCTCGTTGCCCAGGAAGGCGCCTTGGAAGAGGCGCTCCTGGCCCAGAATGCCCTGGTCCGTGATGGCGCTGTCTGAGCGCGTGCCGCTGGGCCAGCTGGGGGAGACTCCTTGCGGGCCCAGTGCCCGGGTAGGAAGGGGTTGGGCCGGCCTGGCTCGCGGGGGGCTGGGGCCAGTGTCCTCTTCCTGCTGGAGTAGAGGTGGGGGCAAGTGCAGGGTGTATGCTCCTGGTAAGAGTTAGGAGCCAACCCGGAGGGACAGGCGGCCAGAACCCCCACCTCCCTCCTCACCCCGCCCTCGGGGCCCAGCCCACACAGGGCATCCTGATGCCTCTCCCGGGCGGAGGGGCCTAATTCTGCCCACCGTGCTGGGGTCCATGTGGGAAACCCTGTGGGTCGAGGGTTTGTAGCAGCCAGTGCCTCCGCCCTCTTCCCAGGTGAACCATGGGAGGCTTGTGGGGAGGAGCTCTCCTTTCCATTTGGAGCTGGGACACCTGCAGCCGCTCTCTGCCCTCTTGGGTTTTGCGTCGGCCTTGGAGACACAGGGTTGGATCATTCTGGAAGATGCCTCGGCGCCCTGAGGTCCCCTGTGACCCAGCTGCAGGTCTCTGAATTGAGAGGGCCTCCCAAAGATCCCACCCACTTCCTAGTCTCCCTGAAAACCTGGCTGATCGGGCCTGAGTCTCTCCCACCCCTGCCTGGGCCTTCCTGAGTCCCTTTCGTGGTTTCTGCTGGGTGTGAGGGTTCCAGGAGCAGCCTGCTCAGGGCCGCTGCCCTGGTCTGGGTCTCACCGACCGACTCCCTACCTCGAGGCTCTCCTCGTCCTATCCATTCTCTCGCTGACCCCAGATATAAGTCCCACAGTCACTCTGTCCTGATAAACCCTTCCCTGGTTCCCTGCTGCCTTCCAGCCTTCAAAAGCGGCTTCCAGGGCTGGGAGCTCAGTGCAGGCTGGGGTGTGGTGATGAGAGCCACTCCCAGCCCTACCAGCAGCTCCCAGAGAAGACAAGCTTAGCAGAGACTCAAGAGAAGCCTCAATGTCATATAAACATGCCATCAGGCCACAGGTCTTGAAATGTAAGCCCATTTAGCTCTGCAGCAGTTTAAATGTCATGGAGCCTTCATCCAGAAGGAAATTCAGTTCAAGAATTTAAAATTCAATTCAAGAAGGACAATTCAAGACCACCAGCCTACCACCTCAAAAGTGAGTTGACTGTTCCCTCCTCCCCCACAAAAGCCCACTTTTTCTGGCACTGCTGTGGTCTCACAGCCCTGCCCGCCGGCTTGATTTTGTCAGTCCCCACCCTGGGCAGCCACCAACCACCCTGCAAATGCCGCCACAGCTGGGCCCCTGGTATGCACCCCATCCCTCTGCTAGGGATGTCCTTCCACTGAGTCGGTCCCATTGCCTAAGCCCCAGCCTGGGTTTCATTCCCTGGGGAATCTGTCCTCAGAGATCAGTGAGGTCAAGCCCTGCTCTCTGCTGCGCTGCCCCCCGGAGCAGGTGTCTGTCAACTGAGTGGATGAGCTTGGCCAAGGAGAAGGTCAGGACCCCTGTATATGCTTGGGCCTGGCCTGGCTGGACCCACCTGCTGGCTGTAGATAGGCGCAGGGAGGGTCTGATACTCAGGCTTTCACCTGCTTCCAGGCTGGAGGCAAGCTCCAAGGGTCAGTGTCCCTCTGGGACCTTGGTTATTTGAGTAGCAGCCCCAAATTTACCAATTTGTCCCCAGTTCCTTGAAGACACCCCTCACGCCCACCAAGCAAGGCCATCCATACCCAGGCCTCTCCCGAGGGAGGCTCTGGGGCTGGCGGGCCCCCTGCTGGGGGAAGCCTGGCTTACCTCTCGGCGGTTTGAAAGCTCCCGGCCCTCACCCAGCACTGGCTCCTTCCCGCGGGCCACCAGTTCCTTGATGATCTGGTGCTGCCCCCAGGCCCTGTGCAGGCGCCGGGGCAGGGAGGCCAGGGTGTCTTCGGGGGTGGCCACCTGCACCAGCGCGTAGGCCTGGCGTGGCCGCCGGACGACCTCGATGTGCTCTCGAGCCACTGGCAGTTCGAGCCGTTCCAGGGCGTCTCTCAGCAGGCAGCTGAGGACTGGCACCGAGAACTGGGGGTTCAGGTGGCCCACGTAGAGAATGTGCCTGCTGGGAGCTGCCTTGGCACCTGAGTCCTCAGGTGGGGGCTCTTCTGGGGGGAGCTCCCGCAGGGGCTGCCTGCCTGGGGGCTCCATGGCGGGGGTCGGGGGTGTGCCTGTGTTTTGGTGGTCTCTTCCTGTGAGTCTCTGGAGGGGCCTCCCCTGGAGGGGCTTCTAGGATTCCTCACCGCGGGCTGCTCCTCCCAGGGCCCTGGGCTCTCAGCCTGGCCCAGGGCCTCCCAGGGGACTCGGGGAGGCCGAGGCTCTGGGGAGGTTCACAGATTGACAGGGGCTGAGGAGGGCCAGAGAGAGAGAGGGTGGGCAGAGGGCCAGCAGGAAGGGCCCTGCCACCCACCCAAGGCCTAGGACAGGGAGGAGGGGAGTCAGAGCTGAGCCAGCGAACAGAGCATGTGCGCCTGCCGGTCCATTTCCACAGAAGGGAAGACTGAGGCGATACAACCCAAGAGGGGTAGAGGCAGAACTCAGGTCTCTGAAGGGCCCCCATATCCTGTCATTGGCCCCAGCGGGCCTGTCTTCCCTCAGGAAGCCCCAAGCTGGGGCGTTAACCCAGGGCTCTGAGGATTAGTCACGGACCCCTTGGGCTTCTTGCCTGCTCTGAAGCTGGTGTGAGCCCAGCAGAGGCTCTGAAGGGGTCAGGCTGGGTCAGAGGGTTTAGAGAGAGGTTCTTATGCTTTGGGTACACTGATGGAAGCTGTGGCCCCTCACAGGACAACAGCGTTTGCATATATACATATAATTTGAGGTTTGTCTAGACCAAATCCTCTGGTTTGGGTCCAGGGAGCAGAAGCGAGGAAGGGTCAGAGCTGGGCCCTTGGGTACGTCCCCCACCACCTCTCACTAGGCCAGGGACCTTGCTCCTGAGCTGTGCACACACCAGCCCCTCCACTCACCCACACACACCCAGCCTCCAGTCTCTGTGGCAGGTATGGCTGGCCTGCATCTTTTCAGATTGGATCCTTAAGGCAGTCAGGGTCTGGGGGCCACCACTGCTGGAGTGGGGATGTTCAAGGCAAATGGGAATAGGGGGAAGAGGAAGGCCTATGACCCTCATGTCCTGATGGTTCCTGGGGGAGCATGGGAGGTGCCAGCCCTCAGCTCCCACAGACCCCTGACCCCTGGCCAGCAGCTCCCCAGGGCACGTAGGGGCTTGGCTCAGGAGGGGGAGCCAGGGCCGTGGGAAGTGGGCGGGGCCTGTGCAGCCACCTCTGTGAGCTCAGGAGAGTCGACAATGCCTCCAGCAGGTAGGCTGTGAAGAGGGTCAGGAACACTTCTCCCTGACGCCCCACCCCCATGTAGACAGACGTCCCCTGCAGCTTGGTGCAGGGCTCCTTCCGGACAGCTCCTAGAATCCAGGGGCTGAAGACACACTTCCTCCCCCTGCCAGGCCTCTCCAGGCCCGTGTGCCCACACTGGGCCTCACCTCCCACCTCAGTCACCAATCCCAGGCTCCCTGAGTGGGGATCAGAATGCAGTTGGTTCCAGCGCTGCAGAGATGGTTCCTGTCCTGAAGAGCCCTGAGAAATAGGTCAAGCGTTGCCATCTCTTTTGAAGGTCAGGGTTGTCACCTGCTATTCGACAGGTACCAAGATTCAGGTGGTACACGGTCTTTATTAATGCAGACGCCTGTTCTTGGGTGGGTGGGGGCTGTGATGGTGCTTTTCACTACGCAGATGTAGGCAGCACTTTCCCACTGCCTCTGCAAGCTCCAATGGGGCGCGGGGCGGAGGGTGGTGTCCAAGGGCAGGTGCAAAGGTTGACCTCCTCTTCTGAGCAGCCCGTTCTGAAGATGCTAATGAATTTTTGTTTCCCTGAGGGACTGAGGCAGAAGCTTGGGTGGGGAACCTGAGCGACTGTGGTGTGGGGGCAAGGAAGAGGCCCCAGGCCCTTAGAGGTGGTACTGTGAGGCTCTGGGGAGGGACTCTGCAGCCAGTGCTGCCTGGTCTCTGCATCCATGCCAAGAGTTACGGGGTAACAGCTCTAAGCTCTCCGGGGTCCTCCTCTTCAGGCCTTTCTAGACTCTGCCATCATGAGCTGTTCTCACAGAAAGTGTACAAGGGGGGCTGTGGCTGATTTAGGCTGTTAAGCCATGTTGAGTTAGGCAGAGACCGACAGCGGGCCAGGAGAGGTGCCCTGACAGATGAGACATGTACCAGAGACATGTACCAGGGTCCTCACTATCAACCAGCTGTTTGGCATGAAATTTCCCAAACGGATTTGAGTGCCAAATCTTTCCCCATTCTTACTGGAAATCTCTTTCAATGATTGTATTACATATTTCCCTGGGCTCTGTTAACCTTCTGTGAGTTGAACATCAGTTCCATCTTTTTTTGGCTGGGGGGATAAAAACTGTCTTTCATTGTAAGCACTAAATACATTTTCAAAATGATATTTTAAATACTGAAATGCACTGCAGTGTAACTGGGTTATTTACAGCACCCCAGGCTTTTGTAGGACCTAGGTGGTGGCGGACGTGAGTTCAGTGTTGTGGAACAAGCAGCTCCCTTCAGTCGTCTTACTGGATGTCTGTGACCTTACTGACAACCCTCCTTGGCACTGGAGGTAAAAGACTTCTTGAATTTAAAGAATGTGAGGTGGGCCCAAAGATGAGGGGCAGAGGGAGGCTGTAGATAGGGCTCTTCTCACGTTATCTGGAGAGTGTCCACTGGGTGGCGCCCGTGGCTGGGATCCCTGACACCACAGAAAGCATGGGTGTCTAGCAAGCTGCCTAGGAACCCCTAGATTCCTAGGGGAGGGGTGTGGGCGGGGACTGAGCTCAGCCTTATGCTGGAGAGGACAGGATGCCAGGAGAGCACAGGATGCCAGGAGAGCACACTCTGGGACTCAGGGGAGGGCGGGGTGTAGATAGAGGCAGCCTTCACCCTTTGGCCCCAGGAACACTCCAGTCTGCCTTGACTCCTCCCTTGCATACCAGCGGCTGGGGGATTCCTGCCCACCCTCTGACAGGGTCGGCCCACAGCCCAAAGGTATCTCGGGCCCGGTGCCTATACCCTGGGACCTACTGGCCGCTGGCCCCTGGAACCATCCTCAGTGGCTTTGGTTGTTGCAGGCCAAGCACAAATACATAATTCTCTCACTTGGCCTGCAGGTTTCCAGCTGTGGAGCTTCCCTGATGAGATGGGGGGACTTGGGCCCTTAAGTTAAAGGAGACTGCAAAAAGCAGAGGGACGACAAGGGGAGGAGAGAGTGTCTGGAGTCCCTCAAGCAGAATGATTTCCATGCTTTCAGCCTTGGTTGTAAAGATGAGCAGCAAGTCACCTGTGCTTCTTCTGAGGAGGGGTCATGGCATTGGGCATGAGGGCAGAGACAGTGTGTCTACTGGGCCCACCAGTGCCACAGGCCAGAGAAGGGCCTCAGGTTGTTCCACAAAACACCAAAGAGGAGTGGTGTGGACACTTCCGCTCAGGACTAATGGCCGGGACAAGAGAGACAGCGCAGAGCCCAGGGACACAGGCCATGATGTGGCTGGCAGGTGGGGAGTGGTCACAGGGGAGGGGGGACAGGGCATAGAGGTTCTCAAAGGATTCAGCCCTAAGTGGAGCCTGGACTTTCTCTCCTAAAGGGCCTGGGTTTTTCTCTCCTCATGCTCCTTAGCACCAGAGTCAGCGTCTCTCCTTGTCATGGCGATGAGGGTGGGCACGGGAAGCTGCTCTCGGGAGGCCTCTGTGCTCAGTCCTGCTTTCCCACGTGCCTTCCCCCTCCGTGGGTGGCTGCCCTGTCGGGGTCAATGGTGTGGCCTCACCTGCCAGAGACCCCGTCAGCTTCTTTGGATGACTCTGGGTCACTATTAGAAAGCTTGGCTTTGTGAAATAGTTTCAAAAGTTTAGGATGGGTTTTTTGCTTTTTGTTTCTCATAAACGACATTCAATTCAATTCAATCCTGCCCAGGGGCTAGGGCAGCATGAGTAAAAGGGTAACAAATCCTCTCTTCTGTAGAATTTGACATTTGGTTACCTTTCTGGTTCTGTTCCCTTGGAAACCAGATAAAAATGGAGTGTCAACCATTTCCAAGAAACAGTGCTTACAGTAGACCTGCCCCCGATTGTCAGTCACCTGGTCTAGGAGTGCAGTGCATGGACTGAACGCATCCCTTCCTGTGGGGCTTCCTAAGGGCAGGGCTCAGTTGGCACGTCCTGCCCAGACCTGGAAGCTCTGCTGCTGGCAGTGGGGAGTTACTGGCTGCCCTGGGGTGTGATACTTCTAATCCAAGGTGAACCCCACTTCTCCCTGGTATGTCTTATCCCCTTAAACCTGAGCTGCAACCTGGGTAACAGAGGATAGTCCTGGGTGACTGTGGGCTCTGTAATGACTACCCCACTGAAAAGGCCTGCTTCTTACCGCCCTGCTGGCAGCATTTCCGGTCTGACAGGAGCCTGTGTAGTCCGCATGATGAGCGGGATCTAAGACAAAAGCCACCTGTTGGGTGTTGCAGGCAGTATGATGTCTCACACCCCTCATTAGCTATGGAATTTGGGGCAGCTAACTTCACCTCTCTAAGCTTCAGTTTCCTCATCTTTAACATGGGGGAACATGGTGGCTATCTCTGAGATGTAGCGAGGTTTAAGAGAGCTAATGTATATAAACAACTTAGCATAAGAAGTCCTTAAATAGTGTTCCCTGATGACCTGACAAGGGGCAGGGTGAGGTGGGAACCACTTTGCTCCACAAGCCAAGACTGGCAGCATGTTTGGCCTGCCTGTGTATGTTGGTATTACTCTCATATTTAGAAGTTCATCATCAGGGCCCAGGAAGGCCCTCTTTGGGAATACCCTGAATGAACCGCAAAGCCCACTGGACACAGGTCCAGGAATCTGTGGAAAATGGGCTTATTCTGGTTCAGCAGCCCTGACCCCGACTGCTGCAGGGGGCCCAAGGTTATACTCTCAGAGTGGCCAAGTGGAAAAGACCATGTTGCGACCAACCAGTCACTGGTGAGGGCAGGTAGGATCCTCAGAGGTCTCCTCATCTAACCCCCTAGAGCCAATCGGGCCCAAAGATGGGAAAGGACCCACCCAAAGCATCACAATAAATAGCTGCACTGGCTGGGACCTCGGCCTTGGAGTCAAATTACTTGGCTTTAAAGGCCTCCTCTGGCAGTTTCTGCCTGCATGATCAGAGCTTCAGTTTCCTCATCTATAGTGGGTCTGCTGTGAAGGTCACCTGGGGGCATCTGATTCGCACAGAGCAGCGTGTGGGGTGCAGTGGTGTGTCACTCTAACCAGGTCGCGCTGTGCTGCGGCCCCTTCATACACAGGCAGGGGCTGGACTGGACTTCCTGGCCCCTGGATGGCACGAGGGGCGCCCTGCATCTCCTCACCCTGCCACGGAGGGTTGCTGCAGCTGCTGGCCCTAACGCTGTCCCTTCTGCTCGGGCTTCCTAGGGCTGCCGTGCTCGCTGCTGTCTGCTGCACCAGGGCAAAGCCCTTTGAGGGCAGAGCATGGACTGCACACTGGCTCCCCAGGGGCTACGCAAGGCTGGGCCTCAGCGGGCCTCTGGCAGACAGCCTGTTCTTTAGGGACTGCTGGAGTCACAAGAACTCAGGGAGCATCCTGTCCAAGTTTCCTCATAAATAAAAACGAGGAGCTACGACAAAGGCAAGGGGAATGACCTGCCCTTTGGAGGCATACTGATTTGTCTGCTGACTGATTGCAAAGACACTGGTATCTATATTGTTTTTTATTTATAAACAAATTGACATAAAATAAGTCCAGATGGCAGCAGGGGCAGCTGAACTGCTGACTTGCTTACAAAAGAAGCCTGTGGACAGTGGAGTGGGTGCAACCAGACTCCAGCCTAGAGACCATCCTCTCCCATCCATCTTAGGGCCTTCTTGGCTTAAAACATTGGGCCCAACCTTCTTTGGCAGCAATTCTGGCCAGGGCAAGGAGCTGTGGCGGGGCAGTGCAGGGCAGGAACGCCTGTTCCCACAGATGAGGCTGGGGCTGCAGAGGGCCCAGCGGAGGGAGAGATGGGAGATGACAGGGACCCTCTCCTCCCTGTGCTGAATGATGTGGTCAAGGCTTGGTAGGTCTGTCCATCCCAAGGAGAAAGTGCCTGGGTAATGTCCTCTGAGAAGGGGCCACAGCTCTCTGGAGAGGGCCTGTGTGGGGCCAGGGCAGTGTGGTCGCCCTCCTCCTGAAACCAGTGTCTGGAGCAAGAGGGGTATGACTGGAGGGCTTGCCCAAGTGCCAGAAACAATAAATTAATAAGAAAAGATCTTTTTTTAAAAAAGGTAGAGGTTTGCACCATGAGTTTGGGATCTGTGGATCTCGTGAGGAGAAGGCAGGAGCTATGGGAGCCACACCACCAGGCCCAGCAGCTGGTGAGGAAACTGGGCGTGAGCGTCGCTTCAGAGCTTCATCTTTTGAGACCTCATCAGGTCAGCTCCTTCCTCCATCACCTGGAAGGTGTTCAGTCTAAACTCCTGGAGGGAGGCCACCCAGGCTTGTGAAATAAATACACGGGACCTCAGAGCCAAGATGGGGCTGAGGGGAAGAGCAGTGCCTGGGCCGCACACCCCGCTCCTCGGTCCTTCATGGAAGGACATCTCATGGCAGGAGGGGGCAGTGGTGGCTCCACACAGCCTCCTGGAGTCCTGAGGTGGCCTTGGACCCCGCTGAGGTGCCCGATGGCCCTCCTTTCTGGGAGAAGAGCCCCCTCTGCTGGACCCTCGGCTGTCCAGGCTTCACTGCCCTGCTCAGAACTTGCCCTGCTTCAGCCGGTCAATGTGGTAGCAGAGCTTGAGGGCAGGCCCCAGCTTCAGACCCATGTACTTCATCATCGTGTCACTTCGCAGCAGGAGCAGGGCCTTGCCATCGATCTCCTGGAGGGAGGAGGGGGGTGCCATCAGAGGCCTGGGTGGTCTGTCCACCCAGGTTCTCACCAAAGACCATCCGGGGAGGTACCAGCCACATGGAGCCCTGTGAACCTGCTGTGACACTGAAGCCTACGTGTTCCATCCACCTTCTGTCTCTAACCACCCCTCTCCAGCGTCACCACTGAACCCCCCAGGTTAAGCTCTTCATGCATATTTGTAGGAATCTCCTTTCTCTTGGGCAGCCGTCCCAAACCTCTGAGATCAAGCTCAATCCCAACTCTTCCCAGGAAGCCTCCCCAGTCAGTGTCCTTGTCACTCATCACAGACTATTTCTGTACTGACCCTCAAGGGCTATTTGGAAAGTCACCTTCCTTCCTGGGCAGCAGGAGCCCTCCTCATGAGCCACACACAAAGCAAGCACTCAGTGAGCAGCTGTGAGACCCGCAGGACTGATCTAAGCACTCTCCAGCCCACCTGGCATGAAGAAGTAGATGACCCGTGAAAGCAGCGGAGCTCTTCTGAGTACCCAGGGTGCAGAACAGCACCAAGCAGCAGGGGCTACTGGGAACCAGGTTTGAGCCCCAAATCAGGAGTTTGGTCATTGCAGGGGGGTCCTTGGCAGTCCCTGGCCACAGGGCCAAATGGTCACTTGACAAGATGCTGGGGCTCACAGCAGATAAAGTAGAGAATGGGGTTCTGATGAGGTTGGAGAACTGGGAGCCACACAACAAGGGACTCTCTAACCTGGCCTTAGCCTTAGACCACGGCAGGTAGAGAGGAGAGCAGTGCTCCTAGAAGAGGAGAGTCCTGTCCTGGGACCCAGCAGGAGTGTGGCTGAGTCAGGTCCAACACTAAAGGAGTGTGCAGTGCCCAGTGAAGGCCATTTGGGGCCAAGACTCTGTCACTAAGTTTGTATGGTATCATCTGTGCTCAGTTTCAAGGGACTTGGAACAAATATGTAGCTTGTGCCCTTTAAGAGTCTAAGCAAGACACCTGGTAGATATAGGAGAGGTCAGGCAGGGACACCTACGTGTTTGCGAAAGAGGTCAGCATGGGGTCCAAACTGGGGATCAGCTTCCCGGACAAACTGCATCACATCCTCAACCGTCCACGAGGAGGGGTCCCGGCCACTCAGTCGAGAGGCATCCCGGCGGTCCGACCCTGCAGGACAGAAGGACACCTGCCGTAACGGACGGGGACTGGGCTGTAACTCGCCTGCACTCTTCACAGCCTGTCCCAGGGGCCCTGTGTGACCACTGGGCTTAGAGCAGTGCCAGAGCAGAGGAATCAGAGGTGACTGAGGGCGAGCCGGGTTTCTCCACAAAGGGAATGAGGACCTGAGACGCTTCTTCACTCAAATCTTAAGTGTAGGTCTGATTCTGCAAATGGTCAGAAGGAATTTTACACTGAGGTTGTGACTGAGCCTGGACCTGAGTCAAGGGTAGTGATGAGGTGAGAGTATTATCTGTGTTGGGGTAGAGGGAGGGGCTGGTAGGTGAGGCTGCTTTTGCCTTGGCTCTGGGGACCATTTCTAGAGATAGCTCAGGAGCTGGGTAAGATTAGAGCTAAGACCTTGGGGCCCAGGGAGAAAAAAAAATGGCAGATAATAATAACCTGTGTCTCTTCCAAGGCCTGGAGAATAGTTGACTTCATTATAGCCAAATACTTGGAGGCAGAATACAGCTTTGCCTTGGCTGCCAGGAATCTCAATGTTAATTTAGTGCTCTGCTTAGAGCTTTTATTTCAGTCTTGGCCATTTCCCCAGTGGGATCTGAGCTCTCTGTACGGTCATCACCTGCATGACTCTCTGGCAGGCGTCATCCCCTCTGCCTGGAATGTGCCCCCTTCTTGCCCTTCAGTTTCTCCTTTCCTTCTGGCAGACTCTAACTTAACTAAACAAGAGCTGGCTTCAAGGATCAGCTCCTTTATGAAACTTTTCCAGGTCTCATCCTGAAAAAATTGGTCTCATAAAAGCATTTCACGTATCTCTTGGTTACAGCTCAATCTTTATACACTTTTCCCCATCACATCACTCTAATAATCTCTTCTCCATAAAGCAGTCAAAACAACTTTTAAAAAGTAATTGGATCATGTCAATCAATACAACAGCTTCAAAATGCATACCTGAAATAAGACTGAACCCTTTACCATGGTCTAGAAGGTACCCCATCATCTGGCCCTTTCTGCTTCATCTCTCCCTTCCTCCCACCCTTTACTCACCAAGCTCCAGACACGCTGGCTTTCTGCCTCCTGAATAAGCTATGCTTTTATGCTTTGATCCAGACACACAATTTCCGCTGTCTAAAATGTTCTTTTCCTCACATCTTTGCATACCTGATGCCTTCTCAACATTTGGGTTTCATCTCAAATGCTGATTCCTCTGAGAGGCCTTCCTTGACATCCAAATAAAAGTACTCTATTCCCCACACATCACTCTTTATCTGATTACTCTAGTTCACCCCCACCAGCCTAAAACAATCACAACCTAAAAACAGTCTCACGCATTTATGTTTATCACCTGTCTTCTGTTCTCTGTTAATCCTTCTGATACTGTGATTATTAATAAGAAACATACATATCTGTGTTCATTCTCTTTTCTGGCACAGCACTTAAAGTCCTGGGAATCTCCTAAGAGGTCAGTGTCATTTGCTATTCCAGGCCTCATCCAGGTGATGAGGCAGAAAGGGCCAGAGGGTGGGGTACCTTCTGGAGCATGTTAAGAGGTCAGAGTGTTGTTTGCTATTCATAACAAGTCCCTGTCAGTCACATCTGAATATGCTAATGAGGTACTTCTGGAAAGTCCTAAGGATGGGGCTGTTTGTCAGGGGAACCAATCAGGTGACTAGAAGTTTTGGACCTTTCAGTCCTGCCCTCTCCAATCTTTAAGGAAGGGAGAGGGGCTAGAGATTCAGTTCAATCACCAATGATCAACGACTTAACAAATCTTGCTGACATAATGAAGCCTCCATAAAAACCCCAAGGACAGGGCTTCAGGAGACTGTGGGCTGGAAGGAATCATGGAAGCCAGTCAGAGACACAGGTAACAACCTGGACTTTGAATTGGCATCTGAAGTTGGGGGGTGGTCAGTCTTGTGGGACTGAACCCTCATCCTGTGGGCTCTGACACTTCCTCCAGGGAGTTAGTGTCATAACAGGGTTAAACTGCGGGATGCCCAGCTGGAATGGTGGACTTGCTTGGTGTGTGGAGACCTGTACTTCTGGCGGGGGAAGTGAAGCAGTGCTGAACAGAGTGCTGAGCGTAGGGAGACACACAGGAGGAGAGAGTTTTCCTTTCACAGCACACAAGAGTGCCTGCTCTGCCAGAGACCACGATCAAATATGTCTGCTAAATGAATGAATGATCATATGTAATAGTTCCATGTATATTTTTCTGTCTCCCCCACCAGACTAGGTCTGTCTTGAGGCTGAGGTGACTTAAGTCTCAAGGCAGGGACTCTACCTCAGAGCTCCTTACATGGCTCCATCTGGGGCCTTGTTGGGCTTGGGGTTGGGAAGCAGTATCCTGGGCTTCTCTGTCTCAGCCTTCCTTAGAATGCCCTCTGCTCCTGCAGGCCTTGCTAATGGATTCTTCTTATTCTTCCACACCTAATCTGTCCTTGGGCTGGGGGAGGCCACAGTGGGTGTGGAGATGGCTTTCTCCTGTCTCCCCATTGCTGCTTTTAGACCATCCTCCAACGGAAGCTAGTGTTCTTCAGAGGCCAAACATGTACTGAGCACCTGCTTTTCCTGATCACATACATTTTCAAATCTCTGGGTTTCTGCTCTTTGTTAAGTGAAGACTTTTGGGGATTTAACTCACTAACTTCCGGTTCCACCTAATTGCTGCCATAATCCTCTGAGGAAATCCATCCAACTGCCTTGCTTTCAGTGATTTCATTGCTATTCTACTTCAAATACCCACTACCAACATCACTGTCTAGTTCTTGGATCACTTGGAACAAATCCACTTCATAATTTTAAACACCCACCTCTCTGACTCCAACCGCCCACCTTTCCAACTCTCTTGGGACGTATGTCCACTATGACCATTATATCACAAAGACCTTTAGCACATCAGACTTACAGTCTCCCCATCCTTCAGGCGTCTCTCAGCCCTGCTTCTATCCCCGCTGTCTGGAGGCAGTGCTGATGATCTAAAGCACACCTCCTCCAGCTCCACTGATTACATGCTCCCCACCCGCTCTTGTCCTGTTAGCTCAATGTAAAATCTTAACTCTCAAACTGTCTTTTCTCACCCACATCTAGGTTTCTAAGAACCACAGAAGAAAACCGAAGGCCTTGCAAACTGGTCTCCAAGCTCCAAACATTGCAAGACCTTTGATGTTTCTGCAAACCATCCCCTCTTCCTTGACCTATTTCTCCTGTATTCTTGATGGCTCATCCCATCTCCCAGCACTCCTGAGCCCCTCCCTGCTCAGCCCTCTCTCTATTCACTCATGGCCACAGTCTTCTTCCAGTCTCAGAGAGAAAGGTTTGCCTTCTTCTGTCATAAGACTGACCCTTAATCCTTCCCAACACCTCCAAGGCCTTCATTTCTCCTCTTTCCTATATTCTTAATTTCTTCTTCATGGAAGGCTCAGGCTGTCTGCTGACAAACATGCCCAGCATGCACCCACTCTGGAAGACCTTCGTCACCTCCTTCTTTTCCTCATCAAACTCTCCTTGATATGCCTACCCACAGCAAACCTCCCTCACTAGCCTCCAGCACCACTGAAGCTGCTCTTACTTACTAAGATCAGCAATTACCTTCTAATCACCATTTCCAGTAGGTATTTCTCAGTCCTTATTTTACTGAACCTTTTTGGGTTATACTCTTTGTCTCTGTACCCCTGGCCACCACAATATCAAATTCTTCTGCCTGCCTCACATCTGAGTGCTCCTCCGTCCCCTGTAGGATCCTCTTCCCGCTCCCTCCTCCTGAACTTTGTTGGTCCCTAGAACTCTTTCTTTGGTCAACTGTTCTTTTTATTCTACACAAAATTCTGGGAGGTGGGTGTCATTTTACTCTATAGCTTCAACTTCTATCTGCTAACTCCTAAATATGTAACTTCAGCTCAGTCCTCTTCCCTGAGGATCAGACCTGCATAGCCACTGCCTGCTGGGCATCACCTAGACAGACCCATGGGCTCCCTCCCCTTCTCTTCTATGGTTGGTTCCCTCTCTCAGAGAATGGCACCATCCAGTCAATCACCCCTTCTAGAAACCTGGGCAACATTCCCACTCCTTCCTCCCAACCCTTAAATCTGACTATATTTACCTCATGAAGAGTTTTCACATCTATTCTCTCTTCTACAAACCTACCACTGCCCTAATCTAGGCCTTTATCATTTTGGGTGTGGCCCATTCTAGTAACCTCCTAAGTGGTCTCTCTAGTCTTGTCCTTCCTCAAATCCATCCTCAACACAGTAGTCAGTGACCTATTTCAAACACAAACCTATTTAGGTCTTGCCTCTAGTAAAAGTCTCCAGAGCTTCTCATTAGTTACAAGATCAACCCCAAACTCTTTTGTTTTTTTTTTTTCTTTTGGTGGTGGTGGTGGCGACGGCGGCGGTGGCGGTGGTGGGGCCGGTGCCGCCGGCCTCGCGCCCAGTCACCGGCCCACGGCCTCCGCAGCTACCTCGGTCGGGCCTCCTCCCCTCCCGCCCGTGACCTCCGCCTCAGGGGAGCGCGCCCATGGCCCTCGCGCCCCAATCCCGTGCGGGAGGACAGAGCGAGCCGCGGCGGACGCCTCGTCGTCCCTTTCCCCGCAGCAGCCCGTGCCCCGGCAGCGTCCTGCCTTCGGTCCTCCGCCCTTCCGTCCCCACCCCCGGCGCTCTCCGCCCCAGCCCCCACCACCGAGCCGCCTTCCCCGGCTCCTCCACTAGGTGTGGCGGAGGCGGCGGCCAACCCCAAACTCTTTAACATGGCATTTAAGGTCCTCTATGGTCCAACCACT
>NW_011495044.1:3752323-3802985 GCF_000754665.1 Bison bison bison | reverse complement strand
ACAACCACTGACCCTTCCAGGATTTTCTCTTTGAAGCCCCAGAATTACCCTTTGTTTTTCAGTAATACCAAACTACATATACTCGCTGGTACAATCTGTGTTAGTTCTCATCCCTCTGCCCTTGTCCATGCTGCACGCTCTTCCCTGGAGAGCTCTCCCCCACCTACCACAACCCCTGATACATTCACACAGTCAACTTTAAAACCTCAGACACTTTCTCAAGGAAGCTTACCCTGGATAACAAGCTTGAGTGAGGTGTTCCTTCTTTCAGTTTTCATGCAACTCATCTCTGCAGCCACACTCTGGATGTTATTTTACTATTATCTATTTAAGTGTTTGTCTCTCCTACAAGACTTTGAACTCCTTATGGACAAGAAATGATTGATTTTTGTGTCCCCCTGACAAACACAGACGGTGTTCACATAAATGGCTCATGAATGAATGAAGGACTCCTTCCCTGTCCCTTTGGCCCTGAGTCATTGGTGTTTGGTCCCTGCTGTTCTCAAGCTAATCCCAGAGCTTCAGCTGCTCTCCAGGTGCCTAGTCAGGCTTAATGGGGCCAGGCCCCAGTCTGATCTCTCTAGGTGGGGAAGGGTGGGGCAGTGCAACACAGTTAAGTCCTTTCTGGCTTCCCAAAGTTCAGGAAGGAAAGAAGAAAAGAATGAGAGAGGGCAGGAGAGCCAGAACTCTGAAAAGCTTACCCCTGGAGCAGAGCCTGCGCACAGCTGAGGCAGTGCTCAGCGGGAGACCACAGGATGGAAGCAGAGGCCGGTACCCTGGATTTCGAAGATTTTGGGAAGTGCTGACAAGGTTGGTGGGATTCAAGGTAGAGTCCATTGAGTCTGAGTGTGGCTCCAAAGACCGGGCCAGACTATTTCCCAGGGCAAAGGTCTCACCTGGAAAACAGTAAAACCAGAGTTAGAACAGGGACTAGTCTGGAAGAACTGCAAGGGCGCTGGCTCCCAAGAGCCTATTTGGGTGGAGTAAGAGGCAGCAAAACAGAGAGCTCTGGGCTGGGCCGCAGGAGGCCTGTGCACCAGCCCTGGCTCTGGCTCTCACTAGGTGGCCTTAGTCAAGCCCAGCACCACCCTCTGGACTTGGATCTCCTTAGAGACTCTTCCCTTTGGACTAGATGGTCTCTGAGTTTTCTTCTGGTCTGGATGTGTTAGGCTCTTTCTGATAGAACCTTAAAAAAAAAAGCAAAGAAGAAAGCTCTTCTGAGAAGAGTCTGTCCTAACACACAAGATGCTAGAGTAGGGGATAAAGTGCTGAAGAAGAGATACATTTGCTTACATGAGGGCACTTTAGAAGTGGACCCTCTCAGACAGCAGGACATCTCAGAAATGCTTCCTGATGCCTGGCTCAAGGCTTGTCTGCAAAGGACCTGCTCTTATGCTCCCTCCCTTCTTTCACATTTGCCTCGTTTTATGGAAATAGTCCAAGGAAGCTGTGGTTGTACTGTAGTAAGAACATGGGCACAGAGCCCAGAATTTGGGTCAGAATTTGACTCTGCTACTTAGCAGGCAAAGTGCTTTCCTCAGAACCTTAGTCTCCTCATCTATAACATGGGAGCCCCCTTTCTTCCAAAGGGCTTGTGAACGTCAAAAGAGAATGGCTATGAAAACCTTTGTAAAGGGGTCCTCACCCTGACATTTCTACACCCCGGTCATGGCCCAACCCCAGGCAGCAGCCCCTAATCACTGGACTACAAAACCAGAAGCAGACTCCCTCCTGTAGTTGGCTTCTGCTCATATCCAGTCAGAACTGGCCACCGCACTCTCTGTTTATGGGAGATGTCTTGGGTGCTGGACCACATCACACTGTCCTTGGTGGCTTTTCTTAAACACTGAGTATTAAGATAATGCTTGAAATTCATTTCGGGCCTCTGATGAACACTTAATTCAAAGAAATTGCCGGGGCACAGACTAAGACCTCTTCGGCGAGATGGTTTAGGATTTCAGGACTACTTTCTAATTCTCACTTAAAATTGCTTGGTAAACTATGGGATAACAGTCAAATCTGGCCTGAGACAGCTATTCATCCATATGAAATTTGGAAATTTAACTGATGAAGCCCTTTCCTCGAAATGGTCCTGAAGAGAGAAGTCTCTGAGCTTCCAGAATACCTAAACCATATCCTACCCCATTTCTGCAGGTGAGGTTTCAGATTCCTGTTTTTCAGGAAAGATGCTTATAGCAATGTCCCACTTTGAGACACGCACAGGAGTCCAATATAAGAAATAGGATGCCTGGGTTCCATCTCTCAGCTCCTGACTTTCACTATGTATATAAGTCAAGGTAACTCGTTTGTCTTTTCTGAGTACTAGTCTCTTCATCGGTAAAATGGGGAAAACTCACCCTCTGTTATGCTTAGAACATTAACTGAGAAAACAGAATGGGATGGCTGTTACAACAGTAGGGAGTTGCATTTTATTCTTCATTCAGAGTTACAGTGGTACACCGAAGTTCTCTGTAGTAGCTCAAGAAAAAGATGAACTCTACTTTCTGTATTTATCGGCATGGTGGTAATCTCACCTTTCTAGTACTCCTTTTACTCAGCTAAGACTGGGTTAGTACCACTGACTTCACATGAGCTAACAGATGTGAAGAATAATTATGATGACAATGCCAGGGGCTCACCAGATGCTGATGCAAAATCAGTTAAGTGTCTCTAGTCTTGGCAATGCTAAGAATGCTAACTGAAATCTGGATTCTGAGTTGAGGGGTCTGGAAATCTGGACTGGTGGCACCTGGACTAGGCAGGGTCATTAAATCTTAACCTAATGAGATGAAGAAAAAATGAAGCATAGTGCCCAAGGCTCTGGGAGGTTCTAGTCTGCTTAAGGCTGATCAAATGAGGCCCAGGCTGCCTTCAGTAGAGGAATGCCAGGGCAGAAGACTGCAATGCTTTCCAGCTGTGCTCCACAGAGCCCTGCAGTACACCCAGCTCCTGGGTGGAGTCTGGGCCTCATCCCAGCGTCTATCAAAACAACTTTGGTTTTGACTTTTTTAGACCAGAGTTTCATATAATCTTACCTTTGTAAAAAGAGATCAATTTATTCCCATGAAGGGGAAAACATGCTTCTGAGCATTGAGTCCTTGAATCTCAGAAGCAGAGGTTCTCAGATGACTCTAGAGATGCTTCAGTATTCATATCTAGCCCAGTAGATTAGTGTGCTCATCTGACTCGCTGATGATACACTGCTCAAGTCCACTTTACAATCAGTTTTATTGTTGGACATTTTTGATTCATTACCAAATGCCTTCCTTTTTGAGCTGAGATCTGCCTTACTGTAACTCTGGCCCCCATTCTACTATCTGCCTTTCAAAAGAACCAATCTGCTGTTGGCCCCACTAAGGGCTTGGAAGGGAGGAGGTATGGGATGGAAGGGACAGAGCAAACAGAGGGTTCCCGCAAACTGAGAGTGGGCCCCTGAAAACAGCAGCAGGCTGAGGCCTGGGGTGAAAGAGGCCAGTCAGATATTTGCTATAACATCTGATAAACACTGTAACAAAAATGCTTCCTTTCCTTTGTGGTAATCATCCTTCTTTCCACCCTCAAACCTCAGTATTAGTCTATTACACGTAACAGCCTTGTGTTAGTTCTTCCTCAGGGAAATGAAGGATGAGGCGCTGGGTCACATGGTGGGGTCAAACCATTAGCTCCAGGAACTGACAGGGGGCTGGGGAGGGGGTGGTGGGGGATAATGGATTAAGGTCTGACTCAGAAGCAGAAATTCTGAGTGAGAAGTACAAACTGCTGTGAGGAAAATATAATCCCAGCCTGGGTTATGTGGGATGGGGATGTTCATCCAATTGTATTTAGATTTTGGTATCAAAGGAAAGGACAAGCCCCAAATCTAGGCGGCTTCACAGAGTTCAGAAGCCTCCAACTGGTTTCCCTGCCTACCTCTTGCTCCACTCCAGCCTGTTCTCGCACACAGTAAGTATCCTGAGTGAGCTTTCAAAAACACAAGTCGGATTATGTTCCTTCCATATCACAGTCATGGCTTTAAATACTCTGATGGGTCCTCACAGCTCAACGAGGTAACGTCCGTAAGCTGGTCATTAGGCCTTGTCTGCCTAGGCCTTTGCTGCCACTACGGCCTCACCACTCACACCCTTCTTTTCTACTCTGTGTTTCAGCAGCACATTCAGAGGAACATTCAATTCCTCTGAGACAAGTCAGGCTTCCTCTTGCCCCTCACAGTCTCACATCTCAGTCAACAAGAACATTCTTTATCATTCCCCTCCTCCATTTCTTTGGATCTGTGGCATCTTTACCTCATTATCCTACTCCTTCAGGTCCAAGCTTATATATCATTTCTTCTGAAAAGTCTTCCCTGACACACCTGGTTTGAACTTTTGAACTCTGAACCTGTTCCATTAAAGCACTCATCACCATGAATTAATTCCTTTGCTTATTTGTTCGTATTCTCTACCAGGCTGTAAACTCTGTGGGGTGTAATGACCTTGACTCCTAGTTTACAATGGAGCCCTCTATGCCGACATCGGAGCTTGGCATCGTGCAGTCAGTAAATACTGGGTTGACTGATTGTCTGACCAAATAATTGAATTGCTACTAATAATTGAATAATTGAATTGAGTTTCAACTATTTATGAACATTTGAGTCATCCTAAAACTCTGACACTTCTATGAGGAAACCTTGTATGGGAATGAAAGGGCATCGAAGAAATTTCACAGTTCTTACTTGGCTTTTATTCTCTGAATGTGTGTGTGTGTGTGGCAGCAGCGGGTGGGAAGTGGTCTGGCAGGAGAACCACTCTATAAACAACTTAGACAACCTGGATGGTAACTGGAAAGACAGGCACAAGGAACTTATTGTCCTAGGACAAATGAACCACTTCCTTCAGCAGAGAGGAACCAGCAAGCCCAGAGGTGAATGCTAGCTGGATTCAATTACAGTCATGGGGACCGGTTAAGGTAATACGATCTCCTGTTTAATATCAGCAGTTATTGGAGACCCAGAAAGAACCCTCTCTCTCTCAATCTTCATAGGCCTCTTCTTTGATCCTGCCATGTACGTAACTCTGAAGAAGGAACTCTGATCTGACATCGCTGCCCTGAAGAATCCTTCCTCGACTTCTTCTTCAGCTGATTCCTTGTTCATCATTCCTGGCTGGGCCAGAGAACTTCTGGTTCCATGCTCTCACTACATACAGGTTTGCCTGTATCTCCCTCTCTCAGCTGAGAACTCTTTCAGAGCAGGGATTGAGTCTATTGTCTGTCTCCCCATAGTCCAGTATAGGATCTAGGACACGTAAGTATTTGTCAAATGTTTGATTATCTGAACCAGAACAACTGGCCTGAATTCTTCGAAATGCCAATGTCAGATCATGAAAAGTAGACAAAAGGGCTGGAAAACTGCTCTAGACAAAAGAAAACTAAAGAGACAGGATAAGTAAATGCAGTGGATCACTCTTCATGGGATCTTGGATAAAGGAAAAAAGTTACAAAGGATGTTACTAGGACAGTTGGGGAAATCTGTATATGGACTATATTATATATATATCAACTAGTAGATTTTATTAATGAGAAACTTCTCAAGAATGATAGTAGTATGGTGTTCTTGTTCTTAGGAGATACATATAAAAAAGTGTTTAAGGATCAAGTCTCTCACCTGCAGTTAACACTCAAATGGTTCAGTAAATAAAAAATATATAGACAGAAATACATGCATATATACTTAGAGAAACAAATAAATACTGCAAAAAATTAGGTGGTAAGTCTAGGTGAAGAGTACATGGCTACTCACTGTATTACTGTATAACTTTTCAGTAAGCCTGAAACTTTTCAAAATAAAACATTGGAGGAAAACACTAAATCTCAACTTAGGTAAGGAAGCCTAATGGGATGTACATTTGGTGACTATTTGCTATATTGAAAATGAGTTGTCAGTTAGTCCAAGACCCTAATGGGGCTTCCCTGGTGGCTCAGAAGGTAAAGTGTCTTCTGCCCGCAATGCAGGAGACCTGGGTTCGATCCCTGGGTCGGAAAGATCCCCTGGAGAAGGAAATGGCAATCCACTCCAGTACTCTTGCCTGGAAAATTCCATGGATGGAGGAGCTTGGTAGGCTACAGTCCATGGGGTCGCAAAGAGTTGACACAACTGAGCAACTTCACTTTCTGTCTTTTCTTTCTTTCTAATGGGTAGGGTAGTATGGAGACAAGGCTGTAGGGAGGAGAGAGGATGCTAGTAAGTTCCTGGATAAGAGAGGTGGTACCTCCAGATGTGGAACTAGTAGAAGACGGCAGCCAGGCAGAAGGGTGGAAGTTAATAAATACCAGCTTCAAAGGGCAAAGCAGAAGAAAGCCCTTATGCAGATCAAGCTCTTCAGCAGAGGTTTGGATAACTAATCAGAAAAGTGTTAAGAAATGATAAATGATAAATGTTAATAAATGATAAATGATAAATGATAAATGGGTGGGGCAAAGAGAAGTGAGGCAGAGAAGGTAGGTAGTCAGGCAGGCAGAAGAGATAAGTGAGGGAGCACAGAAGCATTAGAAAGTTGGGCAAAGCTCTGGTTTGTCTGGGCAGAGTTAAAACATTTCAGGGAGGCAAACAAACTAGGGTGAGAGTAGCCAAACTGAGGAGCACTCACTATGAGAAACAGAGGTTAGAGAGCATAGGAAAGCAGAGAGCTGGCTGAACCTGTCTGAAAAGGAGAGAAGGAAAGAGAGGCAGCTGATGGGGAAGGTGGTAACGCTCGTCTTCGTCTCTTCTCAGCTGGAGAGGCAAGAAGGAAGAGTGGCTAAAACCTGCTTCCCCTTATCTGGTAGTTGAATCAGAGAGATGCAAACTGGAGTAGAATTCCTGGGAAAGGTCATGCCCCAATCCCAAGCTATCGTCACAACCGCAGGTCCATAATGTGTATCCCTACCAGCCTCTGCATGCTGCTACAAGTACGTTTCTCTTGATTCTCAGTGGTGGTATTCCATTTAAGAATTCTGAATTTCTATTCCTTTGAGAACGCTCTTTAGATTAGCAGCAACATTCATGGACATGCTACCCTCTCCCGTGTATCCATTCTTTCAGAATCTCAGGTAGGGCTAACTTTTATTATTGAAGTGTAGCTCAGAGTTCCCGAATGCCAACAGCAGGGGATATTTAACAACCTGCTTCGTCTGCACCTGCTCCACCATGCCTAGCCCAGACTTCCAGTGCCATACCCTAACTGTAAGTAAGAATGCTCTTTTCTGTACACAGAGAGTCTCAGGTTAAAAGAAAGCAATCTAGAGAAGGTTAGATAAGTTCTTTCTGAAGGGTCAGTGAGAGGGTCACAGATATGTCTGCAGGGACCAGGTGATGGGGCCCCTAGAAGGAGCATTAGAAATTCTGGTATCTTTTTGCCAGGCATGCAAGTCACATAAGTAATTCTTGTTTGGGTGCAGAGGAGATAAGAGTGGGAGGAGGGTGGTGGTGCTGGGTGAGCAGTCACTTTCCCAGCACATTCTCCAGAAGTGGCACTTTTATCAGAAGTGATTCTGACAATGATGAAAAGACAAAAGGGAAGGCAGGGTGGGAACACGGCTCGCGCGGGTCAGAAGGGAGCACCTTTGGGAGTTACACTCCCCCATCAACAGGAAGCACAGCCCCAGCGCTGATAGCACTGCCTCTATTCCTCTGGCCAGGACAAGGTCCACGGGACCTTTTCAAGGGCCTTTCCTCCCTCTCTCCACAGTGACCTACCTCGCTAGTTTAAGGCCGAGCTTTCCTTCCCTCCCTGTCGTGCTGTGTCCTGTGCTCCAGATTAGAGATGCCGGGTTCCATTCACTCAAACCTCTCTCGGGAAGTGCTTAGTCACTGATCTGGCCACGTGGCATCCGCTTTCCCGTTGTGGGTCTGGTATGTTAACTAAGAAAGTTATTTTCCAGTCTAGTTAGAAACAGCAGGAACTTGAATCGACTTGCTAGACTGGCGCTGCTGGAGGAGTTAGGGCCACGTGCCAAAGGAAAGAGTGGATGGCCAATCACCAGGGAGCATATTCTCAATCTGAAGCCTGAGACTAAACCCTCCCGCTGGCAAGGGAGTTCTGTGTTAGGACTTTGCTGCCAGATCACTCTGGGAGATGTCCTGTGACTTCACAGTGGCTCTGCATGCAGTTTGGAGCTCAGGAAAACTGTGAACCACCATTTCTTTAGGGATAAAAATCCAGAGGAAAGTCTTAGAGATAGGAAACAGAATCCTAAAGAGACAGTAAAGATGAGAGGAGACCAAAAAGCACCAGAAGAGGGAAAGGTAAGGGACAGAAAACCAAATCTCAGGACAGTAGGTGCTGGGACAGCAGGTCTGAGGGCTGGCCCTGGGCCCTCGTGGCTGCTACTAGCCCTGCCTCCCCTTTTCACCCAGACCCCAACCCAGCTCCTACCTGGTAGGTACCTGTCGTGGCTGTGGCTGTACTCTGTGGTGCTAAGTGACAAGTGAGTCTGTGTAAAGGGCTGGTTGCCAAACAGATTGTCACTGCGAAGGTTGTGGCAGAGCTTCTCCAGGAAGCGGAGGACGTAGGTGATGCTGTTGACTGCTGGCAGGTTGAGCGTGTGCTGCTCTCGGTCAAACACGGCTGTGGAGTTAAGTAAACAGGGCCCAGCACGTCAGCTCGTAGCACAGCGCAGAGCTAAACAGGAGGAGTCCGGCCCACTGCTTGCCTCAGGCTTAACTGGTTACACAGAGGTAAATGGTGCCCAGGTTTCCCTCCTCCCCTCCTCTCCCTCCCCTGAGGGTTTGATTTTTGCCTCCAACTCCAAAGGGTTTGCAATAATGGGAGTGGCCAGGCTAGGTCTGTTGCACCTGGGGCTTTGGAATGATTCTGCTCAGGCTGTGAAACAACTGTGAACATAATTCTATCTGCTCCATCAGTTGGCTGGGCCTCCCAAGGAAATCTGCTCATTTCCTTAAGAACTGCTTAAGAACAGAGGAGCTGGGCAGCAGAGGAGAACACAGCTATTGCCAGCAATGGCTGAGGTGTACAATCTCATCTGGATAAGGGCAACTCGAATTTTGGCAACATTCATGTCTTTTTTTTTTTTTCTAAATCCCTATTTATTTCTATTCAAAACATATCATATAATCCCTGGGCTTCCCTGGTGGCTCAGATTGTAAAGAATCTGCCTGCAGTGCAGGAGATCAGTGTTCGATCCCTGGGTCCTGAAGATTCTGGAGAAGGGAATCCCTAACAAGCAAAAGGCCTCTGCATCCGTCTTTGAGGGCAGCAAGGGAATGTGGAGATAGGTCACTCTCAGGAACAAATCTAGGGGACAAAGAAAGAACCCTAGAGAAGGTGTGGGTGGCCGTCACTAAGGGAAGGTGGTAAAGATGGCTGGGTCCCTGCAGACTGCAGCATGGAAGCAAACGAGAAGCCAGGCAGAGGCCTTAGCCTCACAAGGAAAGAAAGGCTTGATTTCCCATGCAGTTTTCAGCCATTTCTAGCAATTCTTTCCCTGCCTGTCCCCATCCTCTGGGCAGGCAATTAATTACTCTGTGTCTGGGCTCCCACACCACCCTGCATGCATTTCTCATATATTATAACACCTCCCACAGTTAGCTATGAGCTAGTCCTTTTCCGTCAGGGCACAGCCTGAGCGTGTCATCGTCTTTTCTTCCCTTCCTCTGGCCAGTGTCTGTCAATAACCTCTCACATAGAGTCAGGGCTCAATGAATATCTGCTAAAAGAACTCATTTGTGGTATTTATGGGGTCTTCCATGTCAGCTGGGTTTCCTGAGGCTGGATATTGATTAGTTAGAGGGCAGGGGAAGGAGATTATGGAGTACTACATAATAAAGATCGAAAGGCTCAAGGTCAAGTCTTCATAGGTTTGGTGGGTAAAGACGGGGGTTTTGGACTCAGGAAAACTGAAACAGAACCAGGACACAGCAGAAGTGACTATTCTTAGTGAAAACAAACAACCAAAGCAAAAAAAAAAAACACACACACACATTGTGCAACTGACTCAAACTCCCAATGCAGGAAAGAGAAGACTGATTCTTCCCACTCTGCCCCAGGATATTCAACTTCTCTGTATCGGGGCTGGCTGAGGACTAGGGGTCTAAAGAACGAGAGAAGACTTCTGTGGTTCCCTGAAGCCAGCTGGGAGGCTGGAGCAGTCTGGAGAAACTCTCCTGTTGCCCCAATAGAGCCCCCTCTGGATTTGTTTCTTTTGAAGCATTTTTAAAGCAACATACTTGCATATTTTCTGTATGCGAGAGGCTAGGTAGGTAGACAGGAGGGAGTCTCTTTAGAGACTGGAGTTAAGCAGAGTCTGCAGTAGTGGTATTCTACTTGACAGCGATATGCAGAAGACCTCGAGGACTCTGGGAGTTGAAATGAGGACTCTGAAGAATGGAAAACTTCATTCCAGAGCCTACTGGTGTGAAGTAAAATCCAGGGGGCCTTGCTAGAAATCAACTAGTTGCAAAGGCCTGCCTCTCTGGCTAGAAGCCATACCAGACCAAAGTGCTTACCTGAGATAACTGCACCACCGTGGCCCTGCTTGAGGAAGCTGAAGACGGTTTTCTGGTGATAAGCACAGTCGATGCAAGCCTGCACAGCCTGCTGCAACACCACGGAGGCTCGGGCTGGCCCAAAATGGTCAGGGAGCTGCTGGACCTTCTTCTTATCTAAGTGGGGGCCTGTGCTGCCATTCTTGTTCAAGTAAATACAAACTGCAGGAGACAAAGAATCAAAGCAGTTTAAAGAGTTTCAGAGTACAGAAGTCGGAGAACAGAGCTCTCTTCGTCTTTCCTACCCTGGGCTCTGGCCTCTACAGGATTCCCAGCTGCTAGGCTGGTGAAACACTGTGGGAGGGAGTACAGGGTGACTATGCCCAGCTGCTGCCAGCCCAAATGCATGACCACAGGCTCTGGGAACGCAGCCTGCTGGGAGAAGAGCCCAGACCAGCAAAGGCACAGAACTTGCACTTTGTCTTCTTTACACTGAAAAGAAAATCTAAGCAATTTTCCAGATGGCTGTACTTTCATTTTCAGTTCTTGGCTGCTTTACGTATTCTTGGTATCTCTCACATGCTCTGTGTACCAAGCTGTGGGGCTATGGCAATATTAGCATGAGTGTGCTTGTGTGTGCCTGGCCTGGGACCTAGAGTGGTTAAACCACCAGTTACTTCCCTTGCTTTCCATTCTAGGCTTTAGAGTTCCTTTGTCATCTTCTACATTAAGACTTAGGCTCAAAGATAGTACTGGAAATAGAAAAAAATTGGAATAAAGAAAAACATGCAAAGGGCCTGAAGGGCCCATCTGTATATTTGTTTCAGTCGTTTCTTCTGTCAAGATAGCTGGGCACTCTCCCAACTGCAACCCCCCCACCTGGCACTGTGCTGCAAGGGGAGAATCAGGGTGAGCACGGAAGAAAGAGACAGAGCTCCCCAGAGCTGCTTCTCTTGGTCTGTCGAGAAGACTCATGTGCCTGACCAGCTACAGCATTCTTTCTGCTGATCTGATTTCTAGGCTTCCACTTGAGTAGGGGGTACTCTGCTTCTTCACACTGTCCTGGCTCACTAACTGAATGGCAGGAGGGCAAAAAGTCTCTTTTGTTGTTAAAGGCAAAAAGATAAAAGCAGTAGCTGTGTGGGCTGTGGATGGACTGGTGTCCTCTCTGGGCCTCAGGTCTGCTGCCCACATCACAGAGGGGCTGAGCCAGACATTCTCTGAGGACTCTTTCGCCTTCATCATTCTAAGGGGAAGCAAGATGGAGAGAAGAAAATGGAGAGAAGCAGGATGTGGAAAGTGACAGATGAAAAAGAAAGACAGGGAAAAAAAAAAGAAAAAGGGTAAACAAGAGGAATTGAAATATACATTTAACTTTTTTCTCTCTTAAAACCACAAAAATGAGCCAGATAACAAGAAAGGAGACAACTTAAAACTCTGGAAGCTGGAAAGCAGAGTGGCTTTCCTAAGCAGCAGACCTAAGAAAGCTGAATCTTTACCCAAGAGTGGGGAATGATGAGAGCCAAGCTGTTCCATCTGATAAGTCACAAAAGGCCCAAGAATGGGCAGGGGTTCTTGTGGGTGGGTATGACGGAGATTTAATAGAATAAGTATTGGCTCATGTCTGTTAAGAAATGATTAGTATTCCATGTCATAATATGACTCTTTCACTGAACGCAAGACCGATAAAAATGCAGGAACTCAAAGAGATAAAGAGTAATAAAAATAAGTGAAAATGTATGTCTGTAGAAAGACACTTATTAGAATGTTCAAACCAGGTTAGTCAAAATAGCCTCAAACTACAACCAACCCAAATGTCTATCAACAAGAGAACAGATACACAAATTGTGTATGAACATTTATTTGTTGGAATACACTTGGCAGTAAAAAAAAAAACAAAAAACAAAAAAAAACCATTGATAGAGTGCTTCTCAAAAACATTATTTTGAGTAAAAGAAACAATACAAAATAGTACACACAGTCTGATTCCATTTATATATTAAGTTCAGTTCAGTTCAGTTGCTCAGTCATGTCTGACTCTTGGTGACCCCATGAACCACAGTACGCCAGGCCTCCCTGTCCATCACCACCTCCCGGAGTTTACCCAAACTCATGTCCGTTGAGTTGGTGATGCCATCTAACCATCTCATCCTCTGTTGTCCCCTTCTCCTCCTGCCTTCAATCTTTCCCAAAATCAGGGTCTTTTCAAATGAGTTAGCTTTTCGCACCAGGTGGCCAAAATGTTGGAGTTTCAGCTTCCACATCAGTCCTTCCAATGAATACCCAGGACTGATTTCCTTTAGGATGGACTGGTTGGATCTCCTTGCAGTCCAAGGGACTCTCAAGAGTATTTTCCAACACCACAGTTCAAAAGCATCAATTCTTTGGCGCTCAGCTTTCTTTATAGTCCAACTCTCACATCCATACATGACTACTGGAAAAACCACAGCCTTGACTAGACGGACCTTTGTTGGCAAAGTAATGTTTCTGCTTTTTAATATGCTGTCTAGGTTGGTCATAACTTTCCTTCCAAGGAGTAAATGTCTTTTAATTTCATGGCTGCAATCACCATCTGCAGTGATTTTGGAGCCCCCCAAAATAAAGTCAGCCACTGTTTCCCCATCTATGTGCCATGAAGTGATGAGACTGGATGCCATGATCTTAGTTTTCTGAATGTTGAGCTTTAAGCCAACTTTTTCACTCTCCTCTTTCACTTTCATCAAGAGGCTCTTTAGTTCTTCTTCATTTTCTGCCATGAGGGTGGTGTCATCTGCATATTAAGTTCAGAAACAAGAGAATCTAGACTATAGTGACAGAAGTTGGAATAAAGGTGAGAGTGAAGACTGACTTTAAGGAGGCATGAGGTAACTTCCAGGGGGTGGTAGAAATGACTCTTAGCTTGATTGGGGCTGCGGCTACATAGGTATTAACATTAATTAAAACTCAAATGATATATAAAGATATGTACATTTCACTGTATGTAAATTTTACTGGCAGTTTCCACTTATTTCTTCTTGGGACATTCACTCTTGGAACCTGACCACCACGTGTGAGCAGGCAAAGCCTGTGGTGGGTTCATGTGAAGAGAAACCAACAGCCAGAGACAGCCTGTCAGCCCTTTGGTGGAAGTGGATCCTCCAGTCCTGGTCAAGCCACCACAGCTGACACTGCAGGGAAGAGAGACCAGCCGCTGCCACTCAGCACTGCCCACGTTGTTGTTGTAAGCCGTGAAGTTTTGTAGTGGTTTGTTACGTAGGAGAAGACTGCTGGAGCAAACTGTGGTACCAGAAACAGGGCGCTGCAGTAACAAAAGCCCAACACACACGACCCTGGCTTTGGGACTGGGAAGCAGAAAGCAGCATAAAAGACCACAGAAAGATTATGAGTAAAGTTGAGAGGGCCTTGAATAGAAGCCTGTAAAAGGTTGGGGTCCAAACGATTCTGTTCATTTTGTATCATCTCTGGCTCTCTTAGCCTGAGATAGTAATGCTTCCACCAGAATGAAACTTGGGTGGTTTTCTATGAATACTACTGAGATTTATTTCTTTAGTCAAAAGCCACAGTCACAAATCTTTTGAAGACAAGCCTTTCTCTACTTTGGTCTTCCTCATAGCTGCTGTTAGACAATGCCCTGAAGATTTTTAAAAATCCTATTGTTTAAGGAAGAGAATCTGTGAGACTTGCCCTTGAGATTTTCAGAGGGCCTTTTGATCTCAAAGAGTCTGTGAAACAGAGTCTTAAGTCATTCTGACATCTTAACCAAAGATTTTTATTGTCCCATTCTGGTTTTGACCCTTTCTTAATTTAGGATTATTTGCCTTCTGGAGAGACTGGAAATGAGAAACATTTCCATATTGTGAGTCCTGGACTTTAAAATGTTTAATTTTTTTTTAAGCTCATCTCTCTCATCTTACATTTTATCACAGGCAGTGAGAAGCCAGGTGGCACTTCATGACTCTGTCTGGAAATCTAGTATTTCACTGAGTTCATCAGGAAAACTTCCTAGTTCCATGTTCGTGCGGGTGAAAGTGTTATCACACTTTCCTTCATTACCTAGCAGGTATCCCCCGTCCTCCATCTTTCATTGAGACTTTCCTCTTTCCTTTAAGCCCACACTGACAGCCTCTTCAAGATCTTTTCAGTTTCAATTCTCAAGTTTCTAAGAGAATCATTCTGGCAGTAGTATTGCCAGCTTGGACTGAGATGGTACAAAACAAAAGAATTCTTTGGATCCACAACCTTTTACAATCAGGAAGAAGACTGAGAAGGCAATCTCGGCTTTCTTATGGAAAAGGAAGGATGACTCAGAGGACAAAACCAAAAAGCCATGGAAACAACTTCCAGAAAGCATTGGATCTAATCAAGGAATTGGCAACATATGCCCACCTGGATTTCAGGATTTCTACATACCAGTGACTGCGTGTGCCTCCAGTTTTTTTGCCCTTTCAACAAATGTATCTATAAGTTATTATGCCTATCCCACCACTGTATGCAGGTTATATGGGGAGCATACAACACATTTCTTTAGGTCACAGGTCTTCAGTTTGAGAAGAAACTGCACCAGAGAGATCCCATTTGCCTGGCTCTGATTTCGATGATGAGATCCTAGATCTGAAGTTTGATGTTGTAAAGGGATGAGACCTTTAATGGGGAACATTGCAAAGGGAAGAATACATTTTCCAAGTGAGAAAAATAACTTATGTCCAGAGAGTGGACTGAGGTGGTTTTAAAATATGGTCCAAAATTCTTTGACCCTCCTCCCATCAAGATATGGGGTCTACTCCCATTCTCTTGAATCTGGGCTTTGACTGCTTGATCAATAGAATATGGTAGAAATGAAACGCTGTTAATTTTGGGGCTCAAGCCTTAAGAAAATGATAGCTTCCACTTCCTGTCTCTTGGGGACACTTGCTCTTTGAACTCAGTCACCCTGGTATGGGGAAGCCCAAGCTACCTGCTGGAGACATCTGTGGAGAGGAGAATCCACAGCCAGCACCAATTTTGTTAGCTGCATGAATGAATCATCTTGGAAATGGATCCTGCAGCCCCAGCTGAGCCACCTAAACTGATACCAAATGGAAGAGAGACAAGCTTTCTCTGCTTTAATTTTAATATGGCTGAATATACTGATATTATCTTTTCTAGCTACCGAAAGGTTATGTACTTTTTCTCTCTTTTTAAAAAAAATATGTATTTATTTGTTTGGGTTTTTTTTAATATAAATTTATTTATTTTAATTGGAGGTTAATTCCTTTACAATATTGTATTGGTTTTGCCATACATCAACATGAATCTGCCACAGGTATACACGTGTTCCCCATCCCGAACCCCCATCCTTCCTCCCTCCCCGTACCATCCCTCTGGGTCGTCCCAGTGCTTGGATGTGCTGGGTCTTAGTTGCATCACTGAGGATATGTCCTTGGGGTACACAGACTCTCTAGTTGTGGCACATGGGCTCCGGAGTATGCGGGCTCAGTAGTTGTAGTGCCAGGCTTAGCTGCTCTGTGGCCTGTGGGATCTTAGTTCCCCAGCCAGGGATAAACCCGTGTCCCCTGCATTGCAAGGCAGATTCTTAACCACTGGACCACCAGGGAAGTTTAAATACTTTCTGTTTTATAATTTATGCTTATTGTCTTATTTTAAAAATATTTCCCAATCTTAAGGTCATAAAGATATTTTTTTACACTGTCATGCTTTGGTTTGGGGTTTCCCTGGTGGCTCAGATGGCAAAGAATCCACCCGCAATGCAGGAGACCTGGGTTCGATCCCTGGGTTGCTAAGATCCCCTGGAGGAGGGCATGGCAACCCACTCTAGCATTCATGCCTGGAGAATCCCCAAGGACAGAGGATCCTGGTGGACTACAGTCCATGGGGTTGCAAAGAGTCAGACATGACTGAGCGACTAAGCACAGCACATGCTTTGGTTTTCTACTGCATCCATGAAATTGGAATTTGAGGCTGTAAAAAAAAATTCGGAGAAGGGTCCAGCATGTAAGGAGCGTGGAATTAGCCACTTCATCTTGACAGTAAGTAAAAAGCTGAACAAACTGAAAAATCCTTTTAAAATCCATCAGAAACGTGAGGTCACAGGGCAAACTGCTGCCCCCCATCAAGTCTGAAGAGACAGACTGATGAATACAGAGAATCACAATTTACTAAAAAGAAACCTGAACAGAAACTAGTGCAGAGGTAGGAAAATCTAAACTACAATTGATGAATTGCTGGAAGCTCAGTGTGAACAAGTCTCAGAGTGAAAAATTTCAGGGGGATCCACTCATGGGGTAGCGGGGGGCATCCCACACTTTTGTGAGTTTTACCTCCAGAAGCTCAACCAGGTTCTCACAGTGAATATCGGAGAAAAATCCCCTCATGCTTCCAGCAGGGGGTAGGGAGGAAAAGGAGCCATTTAAAGGTATGCCAGAGCATTCTGTCCTTTTTAACAAGGTCTACCCTCAGGAGAATTATTTTACCAGAGTTTAACCTGCTGGGGTTTGATCAGAGACTAACATACCAGGGGGAAGGGAAATACCCAAGTCTAGCCCCCTCCAGCCATCTTGTCCCATCTAAGGGGAGATGAGGGGGACTGAGAAGCACTGGTGAAGTTCACAGTCTAAGAGCACAGCCTCACCGAAAGACTGAGACCTAATCATAAGACTATAGAATATCTCTCCTTCCTCATACCTTACCTCTATATTACCAAAGGCCTATTTACAACAATTCCTTTTACCCAGTACATTATACCTGGCTATCAGGAAGAAGTTACAATGCAAAAAATCCAGTTTGAAGAGACAGACCAAGTATCAAAAGTAGACTCAGGCATGGCAGGGATATTGGAATTATTAGATAAAAATTTTAAAACAACTACAATTATTACACTAAGAGTTCTAATAAATAAAGCAGAGAGCATGCAAAACAGATGAGCAATATATGCAGAAGATGGAAATTCTAAGAAAAATAAAAAAGCAACGCTAGAGATAAAAAACACTGAAATAGAAATGAAAAATGCTTTTGATGGGCTTATTAGGAGACTGGACACAGTAAAGAATTGCTGAACTTTAGGACATCTCAACAGAAACTTCTAAAATGGAAAAACAAAGAAAAAAGAAGACTGAAAAAAGAACCCACCCAGAACAGACTGAGTATCCAAGAACTGTGGGACATACAAAAGGAGGAACATACACATAATGGGAAGATCAGAAGGAGAAGAGAGAAAGGAACAGAGGGAATATTTGAAGGCCAAATTACAGTCAGACACCAAAGCACAGATCCAGGAAGGACAGAGAACACCAAACAGCATACATGACCAAAAATACTACGTCTAGGCATATTACATTCAAAATGAAGAAAAGCAAAGATATAACATCTTGAAGATTTCAGAGGAAAAAACCATCTTATCTATAGAGGAGAATCCCCAAGAATCTCCATTCTTACATCTTTAGAAGCCGTGTGAGCAAGAAGAGAATGGAGTGAGATATTTTAAGGGTTGAGAGAAAATACCTATCAACTTAGAATTCTGTACCTTGAAAAGTTAAAGTGAAGGAGAAAAAAACCCTTTCTCGGACAAAAACCAAAGGAGTTTGCTGCCTATAGACCTGCCTTGTAAGAAATGTTAACGGAACTCTCTAGATAGAAGGAAAATAACATAGGTCAGAAACTTGGATCTACACAAAGAAAAGAAGAGCAGGAGAAGGAATAGGTGAAGGCAAAATAAGAACTTAATTTTCTCATTCTTAACTGATCTAACAGATGGAGGCTTGGTTGCTCAGTCATGTCCAATTCTTTGTGACCCCTTAGACTGTAGCCTGCCAGGCTCCTTGGTCCATAGGGATTCTCCAGGCAAGAATACTGGAGTGGGTTGCCACTTGGATCTTCCCAACCCAGGGATCGAATCCAAGTCTCCTGCATCGCGGGCAGATTCTTTACCGCCTGAGCCATCAGGGAAGCCCAAGAATACTGGAATGAGTAGCCTATCCCTTCTCCAGGGGAACTTCCCAACCCAGGAACGGAACAGGGGTCTCCTGTATTGCAGGTGGATTCTTTACCAGCTGAGCTATGCAGGAAGCTCGATATAACAGATAAGATATTTGTTCAAAATAAAAATAGCAACAATATATTAGATTATATATGTTTGCATGTATATGTATATATACATGCTTATGTGTACTTATTCCTAAGTGAAGTGAATGACAGTAATCATACAAAGGATGGAAAGGAGGAATTAGGATTTTTATATCTGTGAAGTGGTATATGTTATTTGAAAGTAGACTTAGATTCCTTATGTATATCACAAACTTGAGGGTAATCATTTTAAAAAGTAAAAAAGAAGTAAAAATGATATGCTAAGAAAGGAGAAAGAATGGAATCATATAAAATGCTCAATTAAAAGCCATGAAAGGCAGAAAAAATAGTGTAAGACAAAAATAGGACAGAGTACAAGGGCAAAAAAATAAAAAACTGTAATAAATATGGTAGATATGTATCCAATTATATCAACAAACATTTTAGATGTCAATGATCTAAAGATCAAATTGTCAACATCCGCTGGATCATGGAAAAAGCAAGAGAGTTCCAGAAAAACATCTACTTCTGCTTTATTGACTATGCCAAAGCCTTTGACTGTGTGGGTCATAACAAACTGTAGAAAATTCTGAAAGAGATGGGAATACCAGACCACCTGACCTGCCTCTTGAGAAACCTGTATGCAGGTCAGGAAGCAACAGTTAGAACTGGACATGGAACAACAGACTGGTTCCAAATAGGAAAAGGAGTACGTCAAGGCTGTATACTGTCACCCTGCTTATTTAGCTTATATGCAGAATACATCATGAGAAACGCTGGGCTGGAAGAAGCACAAGCTGGAATCAAGATTGCCGGGAGAAATATCAATAATCTCAGATTTGCAGATGACACCACCCTTATGGCAGAAAGTGAAGAGGAACTAAAAAGCCTCTTGATGAAAGTGAAAGAGGAGAGTGAAAAAGTTGACTTAAAGCTCAACATTCAGAAAACGAAGATCATGGCATCTGGTCCCTTCATTTCATGGCAGATAGATGGGGAAACAGTGGAAACAGTGTCAGACCTTTTTTTGGGCTCCAAAATCACTGCAGATGGTGACTGCAGCCATGAAATTAAAAGACGCTTACTCCTTGAAAGGAAAGTTATGACCAAGCTAGATAGCATATTCAAAAGCAGAGATGTTACTTTGCCAACAAAGGTCCCTCTAGTCAGGGCTATGGTTTTTCCTGTGGTCATGTATGGATGTGAGAGTTGGACTGTGAAGAAAGCTGAGCGCTGAAGAATTGATGCTTTTGAACTGTGGTGTTGGAAAAGACTCTTGAGAGTCCCTTGGACTGCAAGGAGATCCAACCAGTCCATTCTGAAGGAGATCAGCCCTGGGTGTTCTTTGGAAGGACTGATGCTAAAGCTGAAACTCCAATACTTTGGCCACCTCATGCGAAGAGTTGACTCATTGGAAAAGACTCTGATGCTGGGAGGGATTGGGGGCAGGAGGAGAAGGGGACGACAGAGGATGAGATGGCTGGATGGCATCACTGACTTGACGGACGTGAGTTTGAGTGAACTCTGGGAGTTGGTGATGGACAGGGAGGCCTGGTGTGCTGCAATTCATGGGGTTGCAAAGAGTCAGACACAACTGAGCAACTGAACTGAACTGATCTAAGTACATCAGTTAAAAGAAAGAGATTCTCAAAGTGGATCAAGAAATGAGACCCAACTTCATGTTGTTTAAAAGAAACCAACTTTAAATATAAAGACACATATAGGTTAAAGATAAAGGGATGGAGAAAGATATGCCATGCTAACAGTAATCAAAGGAAAGTGGGAGTAGCTTTATTAATTTCAGACAGAGCAGATTTCAGAGCAAGGAAAGTTTTCAGATAAAAAGGGGCATTACATGATATCAAAGGTCAAACAGCCAAGAAGACATATCGATTCTTATGGTGTATGCCTCTAACAACAAAATATGGGAGGCAAAAATTGACACAGGAGAAATAGATGAATTTTTCCTCCTTGCAGGAGAAATTGATGAATCCATTATTATGGATGGAGATCTTGATATGTCCTCTATCAGAAATGAACATATTCAGCAGGCAGGAGGACATAGTTGAACTCCAAAGCACCATCAGTCAACTGGATATAATTGATATTAGAGGCTACTTTACCCAACAACAGAGAACACATATTCTTCTCAAGGTCACATCAAACATTCACCAACACATAAAAAGCACTATACAGTCTATGGAATTCTCCAGGCCAGAATACTGGAGTGGGTAGCTATTCCCTTCTCCAGGGGATCTTTCCAACCCAGGAATCAAACCCAGGTCTTCCACACGGCAGGCAGATTCTTTACCAGCTGAGCCACAAGGGAAGCCCAAGAACACTGGAGTGGGTAACCTATCCTCCAATGGATCTTCCTGACTCAGGAATCGAACTGGGGTCTTCTGCATTGCAGGGGGATTCTTTACCAGCTACGCTACCAGGGAAGCCCAAAACATACCTTAACAAATTTAAAAGAACAGAAATCATACAGTATGTATGCCCTTAGATGACAATGGAATTAAACAAAAAATCAGAAACAGAAAGATAAGTGAAAAATCGCTAAATACTTGGTGCTTAAAGAACATATTTCTAAGTATCACGTGGGTCAAATTAGAAATCTCAAGAGACATTTAAAGATATTTTCAACTAAATGAACATGAAAACATAACTTATCAAAATCTGTGGGATACAGCCAAAGCAGTGAATAGAGGGAAATTTACAGCACTGAGTGCATACATTATAAAAGAAGAAAGACCTAAAGTCAATAATCTAAGCTTCCACTTCACGAAATTTTAAAAAGAAAACTAAATCCAAATAAGCAGAAGAAAAGAAACAGTATAAATTAGAGCACAAATCAATGAATGAAAATTAGAAGTCAAGAGAGAAAAATCAATGAAACAAAAGGTTGAAAGTGAAAGTGTTAGTTGCTTAGTTGTGTCTACCTCTGTGACCCCATGGACTGTAGCCTGTCAGGCTTCTCTGTCCATAGAATTCTCCAGGCAAGAATACTGGAGTGGGTAGCCATTCCCTTCTCCAGGGGATCTTCTAGGCCCAGTGATTGAACACAGGTCTCCTGCATTGCAGGCAGATTCTTAAGTGTCAGATCCAGCAGGGAAGCCCCAAACCAAAGGTTGGTTCCTTGAAAAGATCAATAAAACCAATAAGCCTTTAGATATGCTAATAATAAAAGAGAGATGACACAAATTACTAATATCAGATATTGAAAGAGATGGATCACTACAGATCCATGGTCATTAAAAGGTACTATGACTAATTCTATGCTGACAAATTTGATATCAAGATGAAATGGACCAATTTGGTGAAAGACACATTCTACCGAAACTCACACAAAAAGAAAAAGACATTCTGAATAGGCCTATATTTATTGAAACTGAATCAATAATTAATAACCTTCCAAAATAGAAAGCACTTGGCTCAGATGGGATTTACTGGTGAATTCTGCCAAACATTAAAAAAAACCACATTCTACCAATTCTCTATAATCTCTTTCAGAAACAGAAGCAGAGAGAGTACCTCTTAGCTCATTTATGAGGACAGCATTACTGCTACACCAAAATGAGACAACAACTTCACAAGAAAATTACAGACCAATATCTCTCATGAACAGAGGCAAAAATCCTCAACAAAAATATAAGCAAACTGAATTCAACAACATGCAAAATGAATTATACACTAAAATCAAATGGAGTTTATTGCATGTATGTATTTCCAAACTCTTCATTTGAAAATCAATGTAATCTATCACATCAAGAAGCTAAAGAAGAAATATCACATATCAACAGATGCAGAAAAAAACATGTGGCAAAAAGTCCAAGACCTATTCATGATGGAAACTTTCAACAAACTAGGAAGAGAGGAGAACTTCCTCAACTTCATAAAGAATGTCAACAAAACCCCCACAGCCAACATCATACTTAACAGTGAAAAACTAGAAGTTTTCCCACTAAGATCAGGAACAAGGTAAGGATGTTTCCTCTTACCACAGGTTTTAACCCTGTACTCAAAGTCCTAACTAATGTAATAGGATGAGAAAAGGAAATAAAAGATGTACAGTTTGGGAAGGAAGAAATAAAACTTCCTTTTGTCTGTAGATGACATGATCATCTATGGAGAGAATGCAAAAATAATTCACAGAACTAATAAGCAGTTGTAACAAGATTGCAAGGTATAAATATACAAAAGTCAATCCTTTCCTATAAAACAGTAATGAATAAGTATAATTTGAAATTAAAAACAATACCATTTACCTTGTAGCACCTTCAAAAATAAAATACCCAGGTATAAATCTAGCAAAATATGTACAATATTTATATGAGGAAAACTATAAAACTCTGATGAGTAAAATAATAATAAAAAACCTAAATAAATGGGAGAGATATCCCCATGTTCATGGATAGGAAGACTCAATATTGTTGAGATGCCCATTCTTCTCAACTTGATCTATAGACTCAAGGCAATCCCAATCCAAATCCCAGCAAGTTATTTTGTGGCTATCAACAAACTGCTTCTAAAGTTTATACAGAGAGGGAAAAACCCTGAATAGCCAACACAATACTGAAGGGGAAGGACAAAGTTGGAGGACTGATACTACCCAACTTCAAGACAGTATGGTGTTGGTGAGTTGAGTTCAGTTTAGTTGCTCAGTCATATTCGACACTTTGCCACCCCACGGACTGCAGCATGCCAGGCTTCCCTGTCCATTACCAACTCCTGGAGCTTGCTCAAACTCATGTTCATTGAGTCGGTGATGCCATCCAACCATCTCATCCTCCGTCATCCCCTTTTCCTCCTGCCTTCAATCTTTCCCAGGGTCTTTTCCAATCAGTCAGTTCTTCGCATCAGGTGGCCAAAGTATTGGAACTTCAGCTTCAGCATCAGTCCTTCTAATGAATATTCAGGACTGATTTCCTTTAGGATTGACTGGTTTGATCCCTTTGCAGTCCACAGGACACTCAAGGGTCTTCTCCAGCACTACAGTTTAAAGGCATCAAAACTTCAGCACTCAGCTTTCTTTATAGTCCAACTCTCACATCTATACATGACTACCGGAAAAACCAGAACCATAACTTTGACTAGACAGACCTTTGTCAGCAAAGTAATGTCTCTGTTTTTTAATATGCTGTCTAGATTGGTCAGAACTTTTCTTCCAAGGGGCAAGCGTCTTAAAAAATTTCATGGCTGCAGTCACCATCTGCAGTGATACTGGAGCCCGAGAAAACAAAGTCTGTCACTTGTTTCCATTGTTTCCACATTTATTTGCCAGGAAGTGATGGGACCCGATGCCATGATCTTAGTTTTTTGAATGTTGAGTTTTAAGCCAGCTTTTTCACTCTCCTCTTTCACTTTCATCAAGAGGCTCTTTAGTTCCTTTTTGCTTTCTGCCATTACAGTGATGTCATAGGCATATCTGAGGTTATTGCTATTTCTCCCGGCAGTCTTGATTCCAGCTTGTGCGTCATCCAGCCCAGCATTTTGTATTATATACTCTGCATATCGGAGAAGGCAATAGCACCCCACTCCAGTACTCTTGCCTGGAAAATCCCATGGACGGAGGACCCTGGTGGGCCGCAGTCCATGGGGTCGCTAAGAGTTGGGACACGACTGAGCGACTTCACTTTCACTTTTCACTTTCACGCATTGGAGAAGGAAACGGCAACCCACTCCAGTATTCTTGCCTGGAGAATCCCAGGGACGGGGGAGCCTGGTGGGCTGCCGTCTATGGGGTCGCACAGAGTCGGACACGACTGAAGCGACTTAGCAGTAGCAGCAGCAGCAACTCTGCATATAAGTTAAATAAGCAGGGTGACAATATACAGCCTTCACGGGCTCCTTTACCGACTTGGAACTAGTCTATTGTTTCGTGTCCAGTTCTAACTGTTGCCGTTGTTTCATGTCCAATTCTAACTGTTGCCTCTTGACCTGCATACAGATTTCTCAGGAGGCAGGTCAGGTGGTCTGGTATTCCCATCTCTTTAAGAATTTTCCACAGTTTGTCATGATCCACACAGTCAAAGGCTTTGGCATAGTCAATAAAACAGAAAGAGATATTTTCCTGGAACTCTCTTGCTTTTTCGATGATCTAACGGATGTTGGAAATTTGAGTTCTCTGCCTTTTCTAAATCCAGTTTGAAAGTCTGGAAGTTCATGGCTCACGTATTGCTGAAGCTTGGTTTGGAGAACTATCAGTATTACTTTGCTAGCATGTGAGATAAGCGCAATTGTGTGGTAGCTTGAGCATTCTTTGGCACTGCCTTTCTTTGGGATTGGAATGAAAACTGATCTTTTCAGGTTCTGGGGCCACTGCTGAGTTTCCACATTTGCTGGCATATTGAGTGCAACACTTTTGCAGCATCACCATTTGGGATTTGAAATAGCTCAGCTGGAATTCCATCATCTCCACTAGTTTTGTTCATAGTGATATCTCCTAAGGCCCACTTGACTTCGCACTCCAGGATGTCTGGCTCTAGGTGAGTGATCACACCATCATGGTTATCTGGGTCATTAAGATCTTTTTTGTATAGTTCCGTGTATTCCTGCCACCTCTTCTTAATATCTTCTGCTACTGTTAGGTCCATACCATTTCTGTCCTTTATTGTGCCCATCTTTACATGAAATGTTCCCTTGGTATCTCTAATTTTCTTGAAGAGATCTCTAGTCTTACCCATTCTATTGTTTTCCTCCATTTCTTTGCATTGATCACTTAGGAAGGTTTTCTTATCTCTCCCTGCTATTCTTTGGAACTCTGCATTTGGATGGCTATTTCTTCCCTTTTCTTTTTTGCCTTTCGCTTCTCTTCTTTTCTCAGGTATTTATAAGGCTTCTTCAGACAACCATTTTGCCTTTTTGCATTTCTTTTTCTTGGGGATGGTTTTGATCACAGACTTCTGTACAATGTTATAAACCTCCATCCACAGTTCTTCAGGCACTCTATCAGATCTAATCTATTCAATCTAATAGATTGACTCTATTTGTCACTTCCACTGTATAATCATAAGGGATTTGGTTTAGTGGTCTACTGAATGGTCTGGCGGTTTTCCCTACTTTCTTCAAGTTTGAATTTGGCAATAAAGAATTCATGATTTGAGCCACAGTCAGCTCCCATTCTTGTTTTTGTTGACTGTATAGAGAGCTTCTCCATCTTTGGCTGCAAAGAATATAATCAATCTGATTTCAGTATTGACCATCTTGTGATGTCCACGTGTAGAGTCTTCTCTTGTGTTGCTGGAAGAGGGTGTTTGCTACAATCATTGTGTTCTGTTGGCAAAACTCGGTTAGCCTTTGCCCTGCTTCATTTTGTACTCCAAGGCCAAACTTGCCTGTTACTCCAGGTATCTCTTGACTTCCTACTTTTGCATTCCAGTCCCCTATGATGAAAAGGACATCTTTTTTTTTTGGTGTTAGTTCTAGAAGGTCTTGTAGGTCATCATAGAACCATTCAACTTCAGCTTCTTCAGCATTAGTGTGTTGGGGCATAGACTTGGATTACTGTGGTATTGATTTCTGGTTTGCCTTGGAAACAAACATAGATCATCCTGTTGTTTTTGAGACTGCATTCAAGTACTCATTTCAGACTCTTTTGTTGACTATGATGGCTACTCCATTTCTTCTAAGGGATTCTTGCCCATAGTTTAGATGTAACAGTCATCTGAATTAAATTTGCCCATTCCCGTCCGTTTTAGTTCACTGATTCCTAAAATGTCGATGTTCACACTTGCCATCTCCTGTTTCACCACTTCCAATTTACCTTGATTCATGGACCTGACATTCCAGGTTCCCATGCAATAATGTTCTTCACAGCATCGGACTTTACTTCCATCACCAGTCATATCCACAACTGGGCACTGTTTTGCTTTGGCGTTGGTGAAAGAACAGACAAATCAATGAAACAGAACCCAAAAATAGTCCAACACAAATACAGTGAACTGATCTCTGACAAAGGAGCAAATGCAGTACAATGGAACAAAGATACGTTTTTTCAAGTTTGTTCAACAAATAGTACTGAGACAACTGGATAGACACACACAAAAAAGTGAACCTAGACATAGATTTTATACCCTTCACAAAAATTAACTCAAAATAGATACAGACCTGAACATAAAATTCAAACTATAAAACTGCTGGTATAGCCAGACAATGGTATGTTATTCAGCACTTGAGAAGTGAGCTATCAAGCCACGAAAAGACACAGAGGAAATTTAAATATATATCATTAAATGAAAACACCAATCTGAAAAGGCTAAGTATACTGAATGATTTAAATTTTATGACATTCTGGAAAAGGTAAAATTATAGAGACAGTAAAAAGGTCAGTGGCTGTCAGAGATGAGTGGGGAGGTAAGAATGACTAGGCAGAGGACAAAGGATTTTTAGAGCAGTTAAATTATTTTGTAAGATTCTATAATGGTGGATACTTGTCATTATATATTTGTCAAAATCCATAGAAAGTACACCACCAAGTAAGATCTCTAATGTAAACTATGGACCTTGTGGGGTGATGATGCTCATCAATGAACAAATGCACTATACTGGTGGGGGATGCTGATGATGGAGAAGGGGAAACGTGTCGGGGGTAAGGAGTATATGGGAAATATATTCTATACCTCCTGCTCAAATTTGTTGTGAATCTAAAAAAGAAAAATAATCTAGTAAAAAATCGATAAAACAAGAGTTCTTCATAGCAGATGCAAATACCAAGAGTGAGTAAGGAGAGTGTAGGCATTTTCTAAACATATGTGACCAAATTCCTAAATGTATGTAAAGTCCCTTTATGCAGAGCATTTTGCAGGACTAGTTTTCTACCAAATACCCTTTGGAAAATGCCACTAGAGAAATAATGATAATTAAAAAAAATTGCCAGGAATAAGAAACTCAATAAAGAGTTTAGAAGATACAGTTGTGGAAAGCTTGAAGAAAGTTGAACAAAAAGACAAAGAGAATAGGAATAAGAAGAAAGAGGGTCAAGAATACAAAGGATGACTTCAGGAGGTTCAACATCTGAACATATGCCAGGAAGAGTAAGTAGATAAAAAGTGAGGGAAAATCATTGATGAATTTAATAAAGTTTCAAGAAACCAAATGATGGAATGGGCACACTATATGTTCACATGGTGAGTAAAAATACTCATATTCTAAGTGAAATTTCAGAATAATGGGGATGAAGAGAAGCTTCAAAGAGAATAAACAGGCTTCACACAAAACTGAAAATAAAAATCTAGGGAAGATTCCATGGTAAAATAAAGATTACATTGTAAAATAAAGGAGCAAACTGGGATAACACGAAAGAGAGATGAACATGCTTGAACATAAAGAAGAAAGATGTATACAGCAGTAAGAGACTGTAAGGCTGAGCTAGTAAGTACATAGCAAAATAAACACATAACAAAAAAGGTCAAGATTTAATCTAAAACAAAGTTTTGTACAACAAAGGAAAAGTAATCATAGTACTCTACATGGCTCAATTGAGACTAGCATAAAACAAGTTACAATAACACACTATTGAATTTCAATCTAATCATAATCATATCATCTTATTAAGACAGGGAAGTATGTGTGGGTGGGTAACAGGCAGAGATTAAGAAGAGTTAAATCCTGGGTTGCCAAAAAAAGAAAAGGAAAAGTTAAAGTGTGTTGGTACAAAAATACCTCAAGTTTAAAAAAAAGCCATTATAAGCATTCTATTTACATATATGAAAGTAAATAAAAGAATCAGCTAAATTAAAAGTGACTGCCTTCTGTGAGAAGTAAATGACAGGGGATAGAGGGGGTCTGTTCCTCTTCTTTTTATAATAATTCTTGTAGTCTATTTTTCCTTTAAACTGTTCTCATGTATATAATTCTGAAGAAAATAAAAAGTGTTGTGCAGTTAAAAAAATGAAAGGTTGGTAATAAAGGATATAGCATGGCACACAGCTTTCAATCTATGATAGCTTTTATTGTTAACAGTTGAAGCATCTATAAAGGTAACTTGGACTAACTGTATCATTGTATAGGTGTGTAAACTGAGATCAGAAAAGGAAGTGAAAGCAAGATCACACAGAAAGAGCAAAGGTCCAGTCAGGATGGTGAAACAGTGATCAGTGAAAACTGCTATAGCCTGGCCAAGAGCAAGAAACAGGGATACAAAGTGAAGTTGCCATTTTTCTTAGCTATGAGATTCAGACCAAGGGATGGATTTCAGCATAGTGACCACCAAAAGAGATGAGTTACATCATTTTAAATGAGTAGTGAGGCACAGTCATGAGGCTTCCACTAGTATGAATCATCTAGGTTTTGTTGAAAATGCATCCAGGCACCTAACTGATATTTAGAATCATATGGAGTAAACAAGCAGGTATACAGGAATCTAGTGGGCATGTTATAGGTTAGAAAATGGAATTAATATCTTCGCCGAGGTGTTCCTCTATCTTTACTTCCTCATCCATGGAGCTAAGCTAAGCTTTGTTTATCAATCTAGTAACATTTTTGGACTAAGCAAACCCAGTAACTGGCTGAGGCTAGATGCATAAGACACATTTGGAGAAATAATGTGATAGTACCCTGATGAGAGCTGAACATAAATGTTACCAGCAGGCTCTGTTCTTTTCCAAAGGGAAGCACTGGGCTTCCCTTCAAGCACTAACATTCTAGGGTGGAGACAAACTCAACTCCTAAGAAAAAGGCTACCTTAACTTCCATGAGGATCATTCATTCCAGTTCCTTAGATTTCCCTAAGAAGACGTTTTCACACATGTATCTTAATTTACACATAAAAATGAATATTGTTCTTTTTGTCAATAGTTACCCCACTGGGAGGCTGTACATCTATTCTAAAGGGGTAGCTCTTTTAGAATTACCTTCATATAGTTTATGAAATGGGAACAGATATGCACAACCCAAGTGATTACCCACTCACTATGGTTATCAGATTTTGCTTTGAATCAAACATGCACTGATTTGTCCAAAATAAAAAACACTTTCACAGTACCAAAAATTGCCACCGTCAAAAATTAAAAAAACCAGAGCAGTGTCATACATATTTGAGTGGTGGCAGAATAATTATAACGCTGGAAGGGTTCTGGAAAGGGTCACTAAGGAGGGAGCATCCCAAACTGGAAAGGATGGGTATAATTACAAACTGAGCCAGTGAGCTCCTGGTGCTGGCTTCATGTCCATCCCACCCCCAAGCCCTAGATCCCCAACTGTAAGTTCACAGAACATCTACCGAAGTTTCTTGGATCACTTTGACAGAATGGAGATGTCTCTGAAGTTATTTCAAACATCAAATTAAAAATTTTTAAAGATTCTGTTTAGATTTATAAATGGATAGGGGGCTAATTGGGCTACCCTGATGGCTTTGCGGGTAAAAATCCGCCAGAGATGCAGGCAGATGCAGCTTTGATCCCTGGGTTGGGAAGAGCCCCTGGAGGAGGAAATGGCAACACACTCCAGTATCTTTGCCTGAAAAATTCCATGGACAGAGGAGACTGGAAGGTTATAGTCCATGAAGTTGAAAGAGTAGGACACGACTAAGTGCGTGTGCCCCAGCAGGGGGCTAATTATTGGTACAGTATGAGAGACAGTACAGACCCTGGGGCCTGGGGCCTGTTGCAGCTAATACTGTGATCTGCTCTTACCTGTGGGGGCCTGCATGGCTGAGCTGGGTATGGTGGCAGCATCTTGGGGTACAGTGCTGGTGTCCGGTTCAGGGGTGCTGGTTGTTGGTGAGGTGGGTGGTGGGTTCAGCAAAGTCCGAGGTTTCCTCTGTCAAAATGGATGAGGAAAAGTTTGCTACCCATGATAGGTAACTTGTCTTCTCATTCCTCTATTCTTAGCACTCAATGCACCCATGAAACTGGAATACGTTTGTGGATGGGACTGTGTTCTTTCTTTTTTATTTTAATTGAAGTATAGTTGATTTACAATGTTGTATTAGTTTCTGGTATACGGTAAAGTGAGTCAGATATATATGCAAACACACATATGTATTCTTTTTCAGATTCTTTTCCATTACAGGTTATTACGATATATTGAACACAGTTCCCTGTGCTATACAGCAGGACCTTGTTGTTTATCTGTTTTATATATAGTAGTGTGCATCTGGTAATACCAACCTCCCAACCGAGCTCTTCTCCCACTTTGCCCTTTGGTAGCCGTAAGTTTGTTTTCTATATCAGTGTGTTTATTTTGTAAATAAGTTCATTTGTATCCCAGATTTCACATATAAGTGATATCATATGATATATATATATATATATATATATTTTTTTTTTTTTCCCCCCCCAAATAGCCTCTTGTTCAAAGCTGCAAAAATAGTAGATGCTTAGTAAATATTCTCTCAATCTATGTATAAGATTCTGGGCTTCTGTATAGCCAGGGCTTAATTCACTATCTTTTATATGTATTCAGTATTATTATCTGAAGTCTGGATTTTTTTATTAGTTAGACAGAAAAAAAGCAAAAAAGGAAAAAAAAATGCTGCGACCTAAGTCTACTTTGACATCAGTTTGTTTCTCTGTTGAAAATGGAAACATCCCTTCCCCTAATTCCACAAACTACTTTCCTCTACCTACCTCTTTGGCTTATTACCTGCCATTTCTTATCTTAAACCTTGTATTCCAGTAATCTCTAACTATAGTACTTCCCTAAAACCTGCAGTTTTATCTAGTCCTTGCCTTTATAATAATAAACCATCTGTTTTGCTAGAATACCTTTTTTTTACCTTATAAATATCTGTTTGTCCAGGAAGCCTTTCTAGGTGTCCTCTAGTTACTGTCTCTTTTGTGCCATTTCTGTACTTTGTATGGTTGCATTTGTTACAATGTACTTTCGCTATATATTTATATACTGGTGTCCCCTATTAGCTTGGTGCTCCCTGAGGGTCTGATTCTGCTTACCATTCTGACATGATACTTGGCATATGATAAGTATCATAAATGTCTTTCAATGAAGCATACAGTATAGAATATCAATAATGGGAGTAGTAATAATGATTTGAGAAAAATCTAGTATCTCCTCTATGCTGTTCTGGGCAATCTCTGGGGGAGAAAGATCACAGAAGGTTGTTTTTTCCTCAAAGAAACAGTTTTCTAAAAAGCCTTTCTGAATGCAAGGAAAACATAACCATCACTGAGATCCAGAAATCCATTTTTACTAAATGTCACATGTAGGGTCCACTCTGGGAGCTGTATAAACCTGACTGCCTTCTCGGAGTGTATCAGAGAGAGAGCCCAATGACAGCAGGCACATATACAGGATGGCGTTGCCTGTCAAAGCAGTCATGCAAACTCTTATATAACATACAAAGCATGCATAGGACATGGACATTTCCTCCTGTTTTTGATATTGCCACAAGTAAAAATCTAAATGAGCAATGAGTCAGGAAAGAAAGGAAATAGTTCAACTTTACTGAGTTGGTAGGATTTCATGGGGGTTCCTGAAGAAACAAACCTGGTGAGTTTTGGTTCCCAAATATTGGAGAAAAAAGCAGAAAGATGTAAAGCATTATTGAGATAGGTGCATTTACATGTATTATATCTATTCATATGTTATCCATTCTATTGGTGAGAAAATTGGGGCTCTTAGCCTTACTCAAAGCTTTCTCAAAGTCAACACAGTGGTAACAACTGGAGATGAGATATAAATCTAAGTTTCTCTGGCTTCAAAGCCTATGCTCTTATCACAAGATCACTCTGCTTCAAAAATGAATATACAGGTCATGGGTTAAGTAGAGGCCTATACACTTACAGGAATAGGCAAAATCACAGGAAGGGGAATTAGGGAGTCAAATGCCAGGCCATAAAATACAGTATTAGATGAAAGTTATTGCTTTTAAGAGGACTGGAAAGAAAAAGGACTTTGGTTACTATGTTTAGGACTTCCTGAAAGCAGAGCTGAAGCAATCATAGAATTATAGTTCTTAGCTTTGAAGGATCTTAAAAGTTACTTAATCCAACTATCTACCTAATACTTTTACATCCCACTCCTTAAAAACATCCATATCAGTACCTGGGTACTTGATGAAATACCTGATGAAATGCCTCTAGTGATGGGAGATTACTACTTGCATTTTGAAATAGATTTAACTGTTCCTTTTATGTTGAGACAAAGCCTATTTGCTTGAGTTTCTGCTTATTGGTTCTTTCTGTCTTATTGGTTTTTGGAACCTCATGGACAAGTTTTCTCCCTTTTTAATCTAACTGTCAAGGTGCCCTCACATCATCAAAAGCATGACTTCCTTGGCCTTGGAATTTTTAGAGCCTTCAGCCTCTCCTCCATAACATGAGAATGAGAAGAGAGTAATGGAGACAAAAATGAATCAGGATCTGGGTTAAGGGTTAATGATAACAGATTGGGAGTATTATGCATTACATAGAAGGATCAGGATGTGACATCAAGAATTCAAAACCAATAAATAAGGGATATTCTCAATTGGAAATCATCACTAAAATCATCTATCTATCTATCCATCCATCCATCCATCCATCCTGCATATATTGAACATTTCCTAAGAGACTGAGATATAGGGCATGGGCAGGAGAAAAAGAGAAGACTAGGTTCTTGACCTTCAGGAGCTTATATTCTAGAAGGACTGAGGCCAGCTGGAGCTAAGAAACAAAACAAACCCACCCAAACAATCAGACCTAGAGAAGAACTTAGGAAATTGGAATGGAATGCCTAAGGAGAACTGGGTATCATTTTCACACTGGAACTCAGGTAGTCTAGTTTGGGAGGGAGTTGCAGAGAAATTCTCTGAGACTTAGGAAGTGATTGGAGAAGATGATGCCAAAGGAAGCCTTAGAGAAGCAGCTGAGGAAGTTTCATATCAATGGTTTTCTGAGGGAAGATACACATGGAGACCTGGTCATGACTAAAAGGCGGTACTTTCAGTAACAGTGCTCAGTGAAGCTCGACCCAGCAGTTTTTTCCAACACCAGAGATTAAGTGTTACCTTCCTCGGGAAATGTGAGTGAATATATGATGGGGCAGCAGTGATCTTAGAACTAGAAGATCTGGAGATCCATCTCTGTAGCCTTTGCCATTGATTAGCTGTGTGACTATAGGGAAGTCATCTCCCATCTCTAAGTCTCAATTTACTTGACTATTTAACATTAACACTACTTATCTCCTAGGGTTTTGTGAATATCATATGATCTGTAATGGTGTCAAGTATACAGCCTGATCCTTAGTATCAATAATTTCCTTTTTTTTTTTTTTTAAAGAAGGTATAGGGACAGAAAAATAAATACATTTATAGTGTCAGTTTTCTCCTTCTGATCACATACCTGGGCATCCACTTTGTGTAGGTTAGTAACAATTAGGAGCAGAGCCTTTCATCTATTGAAGATATCAGACCAGAATTCCCATGAATGTAACTTTCAAAGTAAAAATTTGTTTCTTATCCATACTATCTTATCTCTAACATTACCAACTCCCAGCTAAGTAGCTAAAGTAGGGATGACAATATAGGAGATTCTCCTTAAAAGCACACACGAGGTGGAGAATAGAGTCAGACACATTCCTTTCTAAGATGGATGGATATGGATGAGTTATCCCTTTATAACCATTTATCCCTTGCTGGCAAACCCACATTTTTACCTACCTTACTGCCAGGTTTGGGACCCCTCTTCTTTGGGAATTTCAAAGGCTCAGCTGACTTGGATGGGGTAGAGATGGGATGGGGAATTAGGGGCTTGGGTGTCCGGCCCCGCTTCTTTCCTGGTTTACGACCCCTCTGCCCTGGTTGATGCTCCAAGACAGTTTTGGTGCTGCTGTGGATGCTGGGCTTCTCAGTGTTCACATCGGATGCAGGGTAGGGATTCTTTGGAATCACAACTGCAAGAAAAAGACTCATTCTAACACTCCCTCCTCCCACCTGCATCCCCATCCCAGCCAGAGGGAAAAAAAGACTTGCTACTTCTGCTTGGATAGTTTTATCCCAGGAAGCTAGTCTCTTGGCATCTGACCTAAAAGTTAGAAAATCTCAGAGGAGAACTGAATTTAGATTGGCCAGAATTGGAAGTTTTAATTATTTCTGGCTAATGTAGGAAAAATATTACACGTTTCTTCCCAAAGAACCTAGTTCAAGCATATAAACAACCACAGGCTCAGAGATGGAATGGCTCTTAGAAGCTTACAGTCTTCTGCTAAGAATGAAGACCTGAGGCTCAGAAGAGGAAATGATGCCTTCCCTAGGTTACACAGGGAGTTGGGATAAGGACTTATGTGTGGAAACTGGGTTCTGACAATCAAATCAGGGATTTTCTGTATCAATTTACTTAAAGTTTTAGTGTGATTATTGCAGTGAGGACTACTGAAATACATACAAATATATACATCTAATAGCATCTTTCCTTACCTTAAAAATTTGGACTTTAAGATAAAGTCCAAATTCTTTATTCTGATATCCAAATTCTTTATTCTGATATCCAAAGACCTTTGTGATTTTGCCCCTGCCTTGCTTCCTAGATATGTCTGATGTCATTTCCTATCACCCACCCCCATGTCGTAGCTCCACTGTTTTCTGAACACCAGTTTGTTCAAATACGTTGAATTCTCTGTTCTTTCTGATCTGAATACATCAATACTCAGTTTCTGACACTCAGCTCCAGAATCACCACCTTATTGAGGCCTTGTCTGACAACTCCATCAGTGCTCCACCTGCTCTAAAACAGTCTGCAGAGTACTTTCAATTTACTCTGATCATTCATCTCCTTAATTGATAATTCTTCAAGGTAAGCAATATCTAATTCATTGCACAAAGTTATGAAGCATTTACTACAGGCTATACATTATTTTAAGTCCTGGGGTAGAATAGTGAACAAAACATAGTTTCCATTCTTATGGAGCTTACCACCTAGTGGGGGAGACAGAAAATTGGCCAAAAAAGACACAACATAATATTAGGTAAATGCCATGATTAAAACTAAAGCAGCAAGTTAAGGAGACACAGAGGTGAGGAAAGTCCTCTTTGTGAAGGTGACATCTGCACAGAGCTCCCAAGTGAAATAAAGGCAAAGTCTTATGAAGGCTGAGGGAGAGCCATCCACTAGATGGTCTATAACAAGTGCAAAGATTCTGAGATGGGAACATGTTACTGTCTTTGAGAAATGGAAGGAAGATCAGTATAGCTGGAATTGAGTGAGCAAAGGGGAGAGTGGTGGGAGATTAGGTAGAGAAGAAGTAGCAATAAGACTGTGTGGGATTTTGTAGACCCTGAAAATGAACCTAAATTTATCTTAAGTTTGAAGGGAAGCCACTGGAGAGTTTTGAGCAAGTGAGTGACAGGGCAGACTTAAAAGGGAACACTCCGGCTGCTCTGGGAGGGGAGGGGACGAGAGTAGAACTTAGGAGACAAGTTGATAAAGTAATTACAGTGGGCAGGTAGAAGACAGTGTTTCTTGTGCTTCCAGGTAGTATGTAACAGATATGACTATGTGGTGCTGCTGATCCAGCAACTAGAAAAAATCAGATACATTTTTTAAAAGATCCTGCATTGTTACAGAAATTATGAGGATTAGATGAACTGGAATTCCAGACCTGGATGAGGAGGATTTCTTAAGTAGCTGACACTGTTTTCTTTCCTGAGCACATTTGCCAAATTTGGGCATGAATTAACGGTCAGTCTTGGCCTGTGCAGAGGAGCTTCACTGGAGGAAAGAGAAACTGATGAGGCTGCTATGAGACTGGAATTTGAGGAGGTCCATGAATATGGCCTGTTTTTCCCACAGGACATCTGCTGAGTTTTGAGCCTGCATGTTGGGGCTGCAAAGCTAGGCTGAAAGCTTCTAAAAAGACAGAGTGAAAATTCCCATAATTTTGTGACTTCAGCAGACAAGGTCCCACCAGAAGGATGAGGTCTACTTCTAACATAGCCGATCTCCTCTTCAAGATAAACGCCTTATTTTGAAATTGTAAGGACTGAAAGGTCAAAGAACCAAGCCCCAAAACTCTCAAAGGCAGGACAATTTCTTGTACTTTTTCACGACTATGAAGACGAAGACCCATTAGGCTCTCAGTCGAGGGCCCAGGGCCTCGGAATATGGATATAAACCGTAGATAAAATTCATATCTGAACTAGTTCAATCCATGATTAAACTGAGAGGATCAGGCCCTTATCCTATTAGCATAAAGGAAAGAGGAAAGAAAGAATTCTTTCTGATAGAAAATATCAGCTGGAGTCTCAAAACTTCTTTTATATAAAATATCCAGTGTGTGTGTGTGTGTGTGTGTGTGTGTGTGCAAGACAGAAATATAAAGAGTCAGAACAATGTGACTGATAATCAAGAAAAAATATAGACAATAGAAAACTCATGATCCAGATAATGAAACAGACTTTAAACTAACGGTAAGTAATACAGTTTTAAAAAGTAGAGGAAAAGATGAAAAAAATGTAAGAAAAGATAATACTCACAGAAAACTGCAACCTTCATAACAAATTAAACAAACATACTAGAATAAAAACAATATTAAAAATTAAGAATTCATTGGACGGATTTAAGGGTAAACAAGATCTAGCAGAAGAATTAAAAAATTTGAAGAAAAATCAACAGAAAACATGCAAAATGAAGCAAAAATACAGGGAAAAAAGCCCAGATAAACAGATTAGAACATTAGGGACACGTGGACACAGTCAATAGATACAAAATATGAGTAACTATAATCCCTGTGAGAGAAGACAGAGAGAATGAGGAAAAACTATACTTGAAGACTAATGAAAGAAGAGCTCAGCAATCCACAAGCAGCAAAAACACACAAAAAAATCCAAACTATACCAAACTACATCACTGTGAAACTGCTGAAAATAAAATACATAAAATAAAGCGAAATGAAAGACAAAGATACATTTTTAAAAGCAGTTAAAGAAAAAAGGATTATTTTTACAGAAGCAATTGACTTTGTAACAGAAACTGTGAAAGTAAGAAGCAATAGTGTTAAATGACAGTTTTAAAGGGCTAAAATATGTAAACTGCCAACCCAGAGTTCTACAGTGAAAAATCACTGCAGATAGTGACTGCAGCCATGAAATTAAAAGACGCTTACTCCTTGGAAGGAAAGTTATGACCAACCTAGACAGCATATTCAAAAGCAGAAACATTACTTTGCCAACAAAGGTCCGTCTAGTCAAGGCAGATATGAGAGTTGGACTATAAAGAAAGCTGAGCACTGAAGAATTGATGCTTTTGAACTGTGGTGTTGAAGAAGACTCTTGAGAGTCCCTTGGACTGCAAGGAGATCCAACCAGTCCACCCTAAAGGAGATCAGTCCTGGGTGTTCATTGGAAGGACTGATGTTGAAGCTGAAACTCCAATACTTTGGCCACCTGATGTGAAGAACTGACTCACTGGAAAAGACCCTGATGCTGGGAAAGATTGAGGGCAGGAGGAGAAGGGGACGACAGAGGATGAGATGGTTGTATGGCATCAATGACTCGATGGACATGGGTTTGGGTGGACTCCGGGAGTTGGTGTTGGACAGGGAGGCCTGGTGTGCTGCGGTTCATGGGGTCGCAAAGGGTCAGACACGACTGAATGACTGAACTGAACTGATTCTTCAAAAATGAAGGTGAAAAAGTATAAAAGCAACCTAAGTGTTCATCAACAGATGAAAGAATAAAGAAGATGTCTCACACACACACATGCGCACATACACATACACACACACACACACACACACACAGGAATACTACTGAGCCATAAAAAAGAATGAATTCTCTTTTGCCATTTGTAGCAACATGTATAGATTTGGAGGATATTATGCTAAGTGAAATAAGTCAGACAGAGAAAGAAAAATACTGTATTAGATATCTCTTATATGTGGAATCTAAAAGATACAACAAACTAGTGAATAAAACAACAAAAAAGAAGCAGATTCCCAGATGAAGAGAACAAACTAGTGATTTACAGTAGAGAGAGGGAACTGAGGAGGGGCAATATAGGTGTAGAGGGAAAAAAAGAGGGCTACTATGGGATTATAAGAAATGATTTCTTATAATCATCTGTGTGAAACTTTTGAAAACTGTAAAACATAACAGAATTTAAAGACTCTTGCATGCAATTAAAAATTTTTTAAAAAGGTGAAATAACATTTTCAGAAACATCAAAGCTGAAAGAATGTCACTAATTGACCTAAACTACAGGAAATAAAAAGGAAGTTCTTCAGGATAAAAAAGAGTAATCCCAGATGGAAAAATACAACTGTAGGAAGGAAGAGCATTAGAAGGGGTAACTATGTGGACAGATACAAGATAATATTGACTATTTAGAAAAGATATTTTTTTAATGGCTTGTAGGGTTTATAGTACATGTACAGTTGACCCTTAAACAACATAGATTTTAACTGTGCATATCCATTTGCATGCAAATTTTTAAAATAAACATGTACTACAGTACTTCAGGATTCATGGTTTGGTTTAATCCATAGATGTACAACCATGGATATGGAGGGCTTACTGTGAAGTTATATGCAGATTTCACTGCCCCTAAGCTACACACTGTTTAAGGGTCAACTGTATTAGTAAATTACATAAAAGCAATAGCACAAAGGATGGTAGTAGTCGGGTAAATGTAGCCAAAATTTGTTAAGAACTTTGCATTATTTGGGGAGGGGCCAGAGTGCTTACTTAAGATGAACTTTAGTAAGTTCAAAATATACAATTCCAGCTAGTTAAAAAATTCTAACAAGAATGCATCACTAAAAAAGCTAAGGAGAGAGAAATGGAATAATAAAACATGCTTGATTAATCCCAAAGAAGGCAAGAAAGGAGGAACAAATAAACTAGTAAGAACTCAAAAACAAAAAGCAAAATACAAAATGACAGACTTTAACACAAATAAATAATCACATTAAATACAACTGGTTTGGATAAACGAAGAGAAAATAAACAAACTAGACCCCAAAACTCCCAAGAACCCAATTATATCTATTTATAAGATAGCACTGAAATATAAGAAAACTTAAAATATAACGACAGAGGAAGACAAAAACAAACAGATGGAAAAATACATACCCTATGAACGTTAACCAAAGAAGGTTCAAGTGGCTATGTTAATATCAGACAAGACAGTCTTAATGCAGGAAGTATAACTAGACTAAAAAGGGATACTTCATCAAGATTAAATAGTCAATTCATATCACCAAAACGCAAAGGCAGTCTACTGGATGGGAGAAGATATTTGCAAATGATATATCCAATAAGGGGTTAACATCCAAAATACACAAATACACAACTCAGCATTAAAAAAAAAACCTAATTAACAAATCGGCAGAGGACCTGAATAGACATTTTTCCAAAGAAGACATACAGACACACGAAAAGAAGCTCAACATCACTAATCATCAGTGCAATGCAAATCAAAACCAGAATGAGATACCACTTCACATTTGTCAGAATGGCCATTACTCAAAAAAGAACAAATAACAGGTGTTGGCAAGGATATGGAGAAAAGAGAAACCTCATTCACTGTTGGTGGGAATGTAAATTGGTGCAGTCACTATGGGAAACAGCATTCTTAAAAAAATTAAAAACAGAACTGCCATATGATCCAGCAAATTAACTTCTGGGTATTTACCCAAAGAAAACAAAAACACTTAATTTGAAAAGGCATATAAGAAAAAAAAAGGCATATGCACACCAATGTTCACAGCATTATTGTTTACAATAGCCAAGACATGGAAACAACCTAAGTGTCCACCAATAGATGAATGGCTAAAGAAGATGTGGTATACACATACAATGGAGTATTTACTCAGCTATGAAAAAAGAAATCTTCCCACTTGTGACAACATGGATAAATCTAGAAGGTATGCTAAGTGAAGTAAATCAGACAAAGACAAATATTGTATGATCTCACATGTGGAATCTAAAAAACAAACCAAACAGAAACAGAATCTTAGATACAACAGAACAAACTAGTGATTGAGAGAGAGGAGAGCAGCGGAGGAGCGATAAAACAGGTGAAGGGGATTAAGAGGCACAAAACCCCAGTAATAAAACAAGACCTTGGGGATGTAACATACAGCATAAGAAGTGCAGTCAATACTGTTTTAATAGCTTTGTAGGGGGATAGACGGTTACTAGATTCATCATGGTGATCATTTAAAAATATATGAAATGTCAAATCACCATGTAGCACACCTGAAATAAACACATTATACATCAACTATATTTAATTAAAAAAAAACTCAAGTTAAAGTGGAAATGAAACTAAAATTACTTAGAAATGATAATTACAGCAAAAGATAGTCAATTCAAAAGGAAGCTATAATAACCTTATGTTTATATGGACCTAATAATACAAAATATAAAAGCAAAATTTAAAGAACTAAAAGGAGAAATAGAAAATCCATAATTATGAGTTGGAGATTTCTGACACATTTCTCAGTTACTGGTAATTCAAGAATGTGAGGACGTGGGAAGCTGCAGCTCAGTGCTCTGTGATGACCTTGAGGGGTGTGGCTAAGACTCCGTGCTCCCAACGCTTGGGGTCTGGGTTTGATCCCTGGTCCCAGGGACGGAGAAGCCTGGTGGGCTGCCTGCCGTCTATGGGGTCGCACAGACCAGACATGGCTGAAGTGACTTAGCAGCAGCAGCAGCAGCAGCAGCAGCAGCAGCAGGGAACTAGATCCTACATGCCACAACCTAAGAGTTTGCATGTTACAACTAAAAGTTCGCATGCTAGAACAAAAGATCTTGCATGCTGCAACTAAAGATCCCATGTACTGCAACTAAGACCCAGCACAGCCAAATAACTAACTAAATAAAGTATTAAAAAAAAGAACATGAACATATAAATAAGGATAGAAAATATCTGAATAATACAATCAACTAACTAGTAACATAAATAACTAATTAACGTGTGTGTGTGCTTAGTTTCTCAGCCGCGTCTGACTCTTTGCAACCCCATGGACTGTAGCCCACCAGGTTCCTCTGTCCATGGGGATTCTCCAGGCAAGAATACTGGAGTGGGTTGCCATGCCCTCCCCCAGGGGATCTTCCCAATCCAGGGATCCCAACCCCAGGTCTCCCGCACTGCAGGCAGATTCTATACTGTTTGAGCCACCAGGGAAGCCCAAGAATCCTGGAGTGTCTCCAGGATCCCTTCTCCAGGGGATCTTCCTGACCCAGGAATTGAACTGTGGTCTCCTGCATTGCAGGTGGATTCTTTACCAGCTGAGCTACATAGGAAGCCCACTAATTAACATAAATAACCAAATAACAGGTTAACCAACCAACCTAACTGACACATACAGGACATTATATCCAAAAAGCATAGAATACACATTCTTTTCAAATGTTTATGTAGTGTACTGGGTGAAAAACCAATTCTCAATAAAGCACAAATAACTGAAATAATAAAGAATATGTTCTCTAACCACATGGAATTTAAATACAAATCAATAATAAATTAATTAAAAGACCCAGTGTTAAGAAATTAAGTGACATATATGCTAGTGGTAAAGAACCTACCTGCCAATGCAGGAGACATAAGACACACAGGTTTGATCCCAGGTCAGGAAGATCCCCTGGAGAAGGACATGGCAACCCACTCCAGTATTCTTGCCTGGAGAATCCCGAGGACAGAGGAGCCTGGCGGGCTACAGTCCATAGCATCGCACAGAGTTAGACACAACTGAAGCGACTTAGCACACATGTAGCACACACATACTTGTAAATAACTCATATCAAAGAAATAAAATGTAAGTAAAAAAATTTTTAGAACTTAAAATTCATGAAAATATGAGATATACAAACATGAGATTTAACTAAATCAGCGCTCAAAGGGAAGTCTACAGCTATAAATGTTTATATTAAAAGAAAAGAAAGGTTACGTATCAATGATTTAAGCTTCTACTTCAAAAAGCTAAGCAAAGAAGAGCAAACTAAACTCAAAGAAAGTAAAATTAAGGACACAATAGAGATGAGTAGAAAACAGAAAATGGACATACAGTAGAGATATTAACAAAGTTAAAGGCTGATCCTTTGAAAAGATAATCCTTCAGCAAGCCTGATTAAGAAATACAACCCCCACCCTACAATCTACAAGTATCAAGAATAAAAGAGGAGGTTTCATCATAGATCTTTCAGACATTAAGAAGATAGTAACAGGATATTATACATAACTTTATGCAAATAAATTAGGAAATTTTTATGAAATGGGAGATTCCCTTGAAAAAACACAACTTTTAAAATAGACACAAGACTGCGGATGTGCCAGTTCTCAGCATGGTGGATGCCTGGCCCTCTGGGCCAGGTGTTCCCAAGACAGCCTCCTCTGGCTCCTGGGTGTCCTGTGATTAATTATCGTCAGTCACCACGGGACCTTGGGGAGCTGCCGCCAGTGGCGGTGAAGAGACACAGTGAGAGGGCCTCAATGTGGGACAATATATTTGTAAAGATCCAAAAATAAATGATGTTACCACAAGAACCGGTTAACTGTAAAAACTACACAGCTCATGATCAGATCAGAGTACAGTCATCTGATTTATAATAAAGGAACTCCTGTAATTCTGGGGTGGGAAGGGGACCATGGACTCTTCAATAAAACTGTGGGGAGTCAAACAGATATCCATATGTAACCATATACTTCATTCCAGATACAAAAATTAATGTTTAAGTTAAAACATCAAATTTTCAAAGAACACAGAGGGGAATATCTTCAAACCTCTGGGATAAGTAAAGAGTTATTAAACAGAACAGACAGTATTAATATAAAAGGTTGACACATATGACTTCATTAAAACAAAAAAATTTCTCCTCACCAACAGAAAACATTTCTTTTTCAAAAAGTGAAAAACAAATCCAGGAAGTGGAAAAAGATATATAAAACACATATGTCTGGATATTACTGGAAAGTAATATCCAGAATATATTTTTAAAAAATCCTAAAAATCTATAACAGAAGTTTCATAATCCAATTTTAAAAATGGGTAAGACTTGAAAAATGGTAACACAGGTGTGCTGCAGTCCATGGGTTGCAAACAGTCAGACATGACTGAGTGACTGAACTGACTGAAGACTTGAAAAGCCATGTCACAAAAATGAATATATAAATATCAATAGGATATGAAAAGTTGTTGAATATTATTAGTTATCAGGAAAATAAAAGTTAAAACTAAAGATATAAATCTCCACCAATTGCTAAAATTAAAAAGACTGATGGTACCTATCATTGTTGAGGAAAATGAGGCAAGTAGAACTCCTGTATGTTGTGAGACTGTAAATCATTTTGAAAGATTATTTAGCTTTATACTCTATCACCTGACAACTTCACACTTCAATATATAACCAAGAGGACTGAGTGGTACGATCACCAAAGATATGTAATAGAACGTTCACAGTAGCATTTTTCAAGACAACTCCCCTGGGTACATTGCAGGCATTATCTGTCTGAAGATGCATCTACACTAGGATTCAGCAGTTTCAATCTAAGGTATAAACGCCAGAGAAATTCTTGAACATGTACACTGAGATATGTGTAAAAGAATGTTTGCTAAGTCACTTCAGTCGTTTCCAACTCTGTGCGACCCCATAGACGGCAGCCCACCAGGCTCCCCCGTCCCTGGGATTCTCCAGGCAAGAATACTGGAGTGGGCTGCCATTTTCTTCTCCAATGCATGAAAGTGAAAAGTGAAAGTGAAGTCGCTCAGTCGTGTCCGACTCTTAGCGAACCCATGGATTGCAGCCTAACAGGCTCCTCTGTCCATGGGATTTTCCAAGTAAGAGTACTGGAGTGGGGTGCCAGTAAAGAATGTTTACAGGAGTATTATTTGTAATGACTGAAAACTCCGAAATGACCCAAATGTCCCTTACTGGTGAATGGATTTTTAAAATGTTATATGGTTAGCAGTTTTCCAAGTTCAGTCTGGAAGCCTCTGGGGGGTTCTTAACATTCTTCTGAAGGTCTGTAAAGTCAAAATTATTTTCATGATCTAAAACATTATTTGCCTTTTTCATTCTCATTCTCTCACAGAAGAGTTTCCCAGATGCTATAAGAGTGATATCATCACTTTGACAGCTAATGGGATTTGTGCCAGTATATTCTTATGTTTTAAAACATTCTTAAGCTTTAATTTCTAATGTACTAACATGGATAATTCACATAAATAGAAAGCCTTCAGGTTAAGGATATAAAAGTTTCCTGATAGCAAAAGTTTTGAGAACTATTGATCTATAATCACTTCCTTTCCCTTCTCTTTCCAATACACTAGAAAGAAACCCAATCCAACTCTCTACATATTCTATACATAAACTTGAGTAACTGAACATGGCAAACGTTCAAACTGATTCAGTTCAGTTCAGTCATTCAGTCGTGTCCAACTCTTTGTGACCCCATGGGCTATATAGCACGCCAGGCTTCCCTGTCCTCCGCCAACTCTTGAAGCCTACTCAAACTCATGTCCATTGAGTCAGTGATGCCATCCATTTCATCCTCTGTTGTCCCCTTCTCCTCCTGCCTTCAATCTTTCCCAGCATCAGGGTCTTTTCAAATGAGTCAATTCTTCCCATCAGGTGGCCAAAGTATTGGCGTTTCAGCTTCAGCATCAGTCCTTCCAATTCAGGACTGATTTCCTTTAGGATGACCTGCCTGGATCTCCTTGCTGTCCAAGGGACTCTCAAGAGTCTTCTCCAACACCACAGTTCAAAAACATCAATTCTTTGGCACTCAGCTTTCTTTATAGTCCAATTCTTCACATTCATACATGACTACTGGAAAAACCATAGCTGTGACTAGACAGACCCTTGTTGGCAAAGTAATGTCTGCTTTTTAATATGCTGTCTAGGTTGGTCAGAGCTTTTCTTCCAAGGAGCAAGCGTCTTTTAATTTCATGGCTGTAGTCACCATCTGCAGTGATTTTGGAGGCCCCTAAAATAAAGTCTCTCAGTTTCCATTGTTTCCCCATTTTTTGCCATGAAGAGATGGGACCAGATGCCATGATCTTAGTTTTCTGAATGTTGAGTTTTAAGCCAACTTTTCACTCTCCTCCTTCACTTTCATCAAGAGGCTCTTTAGTTCTTTGCTTTCTGCCATAAGTGTGGTGTCATCTGCATGTCTGAGGTTACTGATATTTCTCCCAGCAATCTTGATTCCAGCTTGTGCTTCTTCCAGCCCAGTGTTTCTCATGATGTACTCTGCATATAAGTTAAATAAGCAGAGTGACAATATACAGCCTTGACATACTTCTTTTCCTATTTGGAAGCAGTCTATTGTTCCATGTCCAGTTCTAATTGTTGGTTCCTGACCTGCATACAGATTTCTCAGGAGGCAGATCAGAGGGTCTGGTATTCCCATCTCCTTAAGAATTTTCCATAGTTTGTTGTGATCCACACAGTCAAAGCCTTTAGCATAGTCAATAAAGCAGAAGTAGACGCTTTTCTGGAACTCTCTTGCTTTTTCAGTGATCCAGGGGATGTTGGCAATTTGATCTCGGGTTCCTCTGCCTTTCCTAAAACCAGCTTGAACATCTGGAAGTTCCTGGTTAGTGTACTGTTGAAGCCTGGCTTGGAGAACTTTGAGCATTACTTACTGATTACTATAAACCATAAGACTGCCGCATGTATTTCTAGTAACAAGCACGGAATCTGAGCTGATCAGGGAGAAAAGAGATTTACTTCTGAATTCCTATCATCACAAGAAAAGAGGCTGACTGAGTTCTTACTTGGTACCCAGAACATGTTTGCAAAATAAGAAAGGAAACAGATATAAGAGAAGAACTGAATGGGCTTTAATTGGCTTTATAAGTGCTAGAAAGCAGTTCTTTTCCCCCCAAAGGCTGGAAATAAAAGTCCATGATGCCAAATGGCAAAGAAGTTGCTCCCTCTGGCTTGAAATATACAGACAGAAGAAACTAACCAAGTACACTTAACAGTTCTGAAAAATCAGGGCATGCTATTCATGTGTGAGTAGCTAGCAGTGAGATTAAGCTTCATACTAATTTAAAAGTGTCTTAATAATGAATTTCTTAAGCTATCCTGAGGGATTCCAGGATTTTGAGGTCTTCCCCATCAGGAAGCCCTGTCCTGCCATATTCTAAGTTAATTATCCTAGTGGAAAAAAAATTGAGGTGATGTCAGGGGACCAGGTATTTAATTCTAGCTCTGTCCCTTATGGTGTGACATTGAATTTGTCATTTAAACACAATCTTTCCTTATTTTCCACATGCAGATAATTAAATAATTTAATGCCTGTCCTAGTTCAGAGAAAATTGAAAGACTGGAATATTCTCCAATATATTTTGATGCCACTATGGCTGACAGAATTACTCCCTTAATCAACAATGCTGCTGCTGCTGCTGCTTAGTCGCCTCAGTCGTGTCCGACTCTGTGCGACCCCATAGACGGCAGCCCACCAGGCTCCTATACTTTGACAAAATTCTTGTACACTTGTGATTTCACATGGCCTTCATAACCTTGTGAGGGCTGACATTATCTTCTCCTTTGACAAATGAGGAAAACAAGCCTCAGAGAAGTTAAGAGTGGCAGACCAAGGCATGATTCTAGCCTTTGGGATCTTCTCTGCACACATTCTGTCAGGTAGCTGAGGAGGAAGGAAGCAATCTCTTCTTTCCACCAGGAAGTGGCAACTTAAATTATATTAACTTAACTATATCAATAAATTTCAGCTAATTTTTTCACTGAAAATTTAGCAAATATCAAGTACCAAGGTTTACCAATTATTTAAGGTGAAAACACTCCCAACATGATTCCCATCTTAGAGGAGCACAATCTAGAGATGGTCAGAAGTAGATCTTTACACAATAATCACAATTCAGTGGCTTTGGACTGAGATAGGGAAGATGAACCTGGAACACACTGGTCAGGAAACAATGGGGTCGTGTCAAAAGGACATATGAGACAACTTCAAGGGGCTTCTACTTGCTACATCTAGGGCAATTCGAACATCAAAACATAATGACAATAAGAAAAGTGAAAGTGAAGTCACTCAGTTGTGTCTGATTCTTTGCGACCCCATGGACTGTAGCCTACCAGGCTCCTCTGTCCGTGGGATTTTCCAGGCAAGAGTACTGGAGTGGGGTGCCATTTCCTTCTCCAGAGGATGTGTGCAACCCAGGGATCGAACCTGGGTCTCCCGCGTTGTAAGCAGACGCTTTACTGTCTGAGCCACCAGGGAAGTCCTGATAAGAAATTATTACTAAATAAGTAAGACTCAAGAGTCCATACTGATATAACTAAATTAAAAAAAATAGAAGAGAAGGAAAAACTCTTGATTACAGTAGTATCTCAACTAACACATGTGGAAGAAATGAGGGAATTAGAAAACAGCGATTTGGGCAATAACTGATTCAAGCATACTCATCAGTGGATGCTAAAACTATTAGGTAGAAGTTTGAGGAGAAACAGGATACTAATCGTCTCAACATATTTATCTATAAGACTATTAACTAACTACCTAATTTCAAAGGCATGAAGTGAAGAAATGTGGTAGATACCGCCTGAACCAAGTAATCCAAATTACTGTGTGCAGTGAGGACAAATGGTATCGTGTATCCCCAAATACAATGCCTTGAGAAGACTGTCACTTGTAGAGCCTTGCTGTCAAAAAAGCATAATCTGAATCTAGTCATGAGGTAACTTAGGCAAACCCAAATTGAGACCCATTCTATAAAATAACTAGACAAATATTTGTAAAGAAATATTAAGGTCATGAAAGACAAAGAATAATGATGAAAGAACTGTTTTAGATTAATGGAGACTAAAGAGACATGACAAGTATAACTCATGATCCAGAATTTTCTTCTGGTACAACTGACAAAATATGAATAAAGTTTACTGATTAACCATTGGTACTGTACTGATACTAATTTTCTAGTTTTAATAACTGTAGAAGGTCTGTCGATTAGCTCAATACTATACTGATAATTTTCTAATTTTAACAGATGCACTTTTGTCATGGAGACATTAGCCCTTGTTTTTAGAAAACATACACTAAGGTCTTTGATAGTAAAGGGACATTATGCATGCAAGTTATTGCCAAATGGTTCAGAAAAAATATGTATTATATATTGAGAGAGATTAATAATGCATATATGATAAAATGTTAATATTTGGAGAATCTTGATGAAAGGTATAAGGGAGTTCTTTGTACTACTGTTGCAATTTTTCTGTAAAGTTGAAATTATGTCAAAATAAAAAATTACAAAAATTGATTCATGAGTGTGATGCAAAAATATATACGCATGGGGTTGTAAGAACCTGGAGGAAGGAGCGACTAACTCTGCAAAGGCAGGCAGGGAAGCAAAGGAGATGGCTAAGAGAGACTTGTCAGGCAAGATTTCAAAGTGATATTTTAACTCATCTTTTTTTCTTATGCCACATGGCTTGCGGGATCTCAGTTCCCCAGCCAGGGACTGAACCAAGACCATTGCAGTGAAAGCCTGGAATCCTAACACTAGGCCACCAGAGAACTCCCTTAACTAATCTTTGAAGAACTGATGGTTCTTACATTAGAAAAGGGCAAGGGTGGAGGGCGAATAGAGTATTTCAGACAGAGGAGATAGTATGTAGAAAGGCACAGAACTGAAAAAACATGGTTATATGAGGACCTGTGGGTAGTTCCATGTGGCTTAAATCCATAGGAAGGAGAAAAGATGCTGGTGGGGCAGCTTGAGAAGACTGCATGTGACATTTACGGAACTTCTGCCAACAGACAAAGGGGTAGGTACCATGACTCTACATATGGAAAAGATAATGATGAAGTTCACTCTAAAGGAAGAGGCACATCTAAGTTAGGGTAGTAGCACATAAAGATGTACATAAATGGCCTCCTCTCCTTGATAAACTTGTGATAAATGCACATATGTGTATACCTAATCTTATTTCCTTGGCCATTGTAACTATCAATAATGTCACTAAAAGGCAGACAGAAACTGTTAAGACCAAGAATGGAGAAAGGAAATAGTTGACAAATGAGTGCCCTCTAATGATAATTCCTTTAAGCAAAATTACTCCAATGTTTATTGAGCACCTGCTATGAAAGTGATGCCATACTACATGCAATGGTGGTATGGACAATCATTGTCATTAACTTACTAGAGTATAAAAGTAGTATACACTGGCAGTCAAAACAATGGACTTTGAAGTCTTGCCTATGAAGCCTGTATTATTATCTTTATTTAACTTATTAGGCAACTTAAACTTGAGTAACTTGGCCAAGGTCACATAAGTAATGAAGCAGGACTGAAATTTAAATCCAGAATGTCTAAAGTCCTTGCTCTTTTCATCACATTAAAATTTCCTCTAACTCCAGATCTGTTCATTCACTCACTTGTTCATTCATTCCTCCAACAAACATTCTTTTTTTTTGTTTTGTTTTGATTTTATTTTTTAACTTTACAATATTGTATTGGTTTTGCCATATATCAACATGAATCCGCCACAGGTATACACGTGTTCCCCACTCTGAACCCTCCTCCCTCCTCCCTTCTCCCTCCCCGTACCATCCCTCTGAAAAATCCTTAACAAAATTCTAGCAATCAGAATCCAACAACACATTAAAAAGATCATATACCATGACCAAGTGGGCTTTATCCCAGGGATGCAAGGATTCTTCAATATCCACAAATCAATCAACGTAATACACCACATTAACAAATTGAAAAATAAAAACCATATGATTATCTCAATAGATGCAGAGAAAGCCTTTGACAAAATTCAACATCCATTTATGATAAAAACTCTCCAGAAAGCAGGAATAGAAGGAACATACCTCAACATAATAAAAGCTATATATGACAAACCCACAGCAAATATTATCCTCAATGGTGAAAAATTGAAAGCATTTCCCCTAAAGTCAGGAACAAGACAAGGATGCCCACTCTCACCACTACTATTCAATGGTTTTGGAAATTTTGGCCACAGCAATCAGAGCAGAAAAAGAAATAGAAGGAATCCAAATTGAAAAAGAAGAAGCAAAGCTCTCACTGTTTGCAGATGACATGATCCTCTACATAGAAAATCCTAAAGACTCCACCAGAAAATTACTAGAGCTAATCAATGAATATAGTAAAGTTGCAGGATATAAAATCAACACACAGAAATCCCTTGCATTCCTATACACTAATAATGAGAAAATAGAAAGAGAAATTAAGGAAACAATTCCATTCACCATTGCAATGAAAAGAATAAAATCT
>NW_011495044.1:3750478-3752190 GCF_000754665.1 Bison bison bison | reverse complement strand
CAACGGTATTCTTCACAGGGCTAGAACAAATAATTTCACAATTTGTATGGAAATACAAAAAACCTCGAATAGCCAAAGAAATCTTGAGAAAGAAGAATGGAACTGGAGGAATCAACCTACCTGACTTCAGGCTCTACTACAAAGCCACAGTCATCAAGACAGTATGGTACTGGTACAAAGACAGAAATATAGATCAATGGAACAAAATAGAAAGCCCAGAGATAAATCCACGTACCTATGGACACCTTATCTTTAACAAAGGAGGCAAGAATATACAATGGATTAAAGACAATCTCTTTAACAAGTGGTGCTGGGAAAACTGGTCAACCACTTGTGAAAGAATGAAACTAGAACACTTTCTAACACCATACACAAAAATAAACTCAAAATGGATTAAAGATCTAAACGTAAGACCAGAAACTATAAAACTCCTGGAGAAGAACATAAGCAAAACACTCTCTGACATACATCACAGCAGGATTCTCTATGACCCACCTCCAAGAATATTGGAAATAAAAGCAAAAACAAACAAATGGGACCTAATTAAACTTAAAAGCTTCTGCACAACAAAGGAAACTATAAGCAAGGTGAAAAGACAGCCTTCAGAATGGGAGAAAATAATACCAAATGAAGCAACTGACAAACAACTAATCTCAAAAATATACAAGCAACTCCTACAGCTCAATTCCAACAAACATTCTATATTGAGAATACGTTATATGGTAGGCTCTATAGTATAATCCAGGGATATAAATAAATAAAAAGGCAATCTTAACTAATGACGAATGCTATGAGGTAAAACAGAGCAATGTGACTGAGGGATGGTCAAGAAAGGCTCTTTGAGAAGATGACATTTGGACTGATTGGCATGACAGGAAGGAATGAGGCATTTAAGGATCTAGGGCAGAATTCAGGCAGTGGAGACAGCAGGTGTAAAGGTCCCCCAAAATAATGAACCTCACTTGTTTAAGAAACAACATGCCAGAGACTGCAGAAGGGTGAATGGAGGAAATCTTTCCCAGCATCAAGGTCTTTCCTAACGAGTCAGTTTTTGGCATCAGGTGGCCAAAGTATTGGAGCTTCAGCATCAGTCCTTCCAATGAATATTCAGGGTTGATTTCTTTTAGGATTGACTGGTTTGATCTCCTTGCTGTCCAAGGGACTTTCAAGAGTCTTCTCCAACAGCACAGTTCAGAAGCATCAATTCTTTGGCGTTCAGCCTTCTTTATGGTCCAATTCTCATATCCATACATGACTATTGGAAAAACGATAGCTTTGACTATATGAACCTTTGTTGACAAAGTAATGTCTCTGCTTTTTAATACGCTGTCTAGGTTTGTCATAGCTTTTCTTTCAAGGGGCAAGCAGTCACCATTTGCAGTGATTTTGAGCACAAGAATATAAAGTCTGTCCCTGTTTCCATTTTTTCCCCATCTATTTGCCACGAAGTGATGGGACCAGATGCCATGATCTTAGTTTTCTGAATGTTGAGTGTTAAGCCAGCTTTTTCACTCTTCTCTTTCACCTTCATCAAGAGGCTCTTTAGTTCTTCTTTACTTTCTGCCGTTAGGGTGGTGTCATCTGCATATCTGAGGTTACTGATATTTCTCCTGGCAATCTCGATTCCAGCTTGTGCTTCATTCAGCCTGGCATTTCACATGATGTACTCTGCATATAAGTTAAATAAGTAAGGTGACACTATGCAGCCTTGA
>NW_011495044.1:3730549-3750378 GCF_000754665.1 Bison bison bison | reverse complement strand
TATGTACTCCTTTCCTAATTATGAATCAGTCCATTGTTCCATGTCTGGTTTTAACTGTTGCTTCTTGACCTGCATACAAGTTTTGCAGGAGGCAGGTAAGGCGGTCTGGTATTCCCATTTCTTTAAGAATTTTCCACAGTTTGTTGCAATCCACACAAAGGCTTTGATGCAGTCAATAAAGTAGATGTTTTTTTGGAATGCTCTTGCTTTTTCGATGATCCAATGGATGTTGGCAATTTGATCTCTGGTCCCTCTGCCTTTTCTAAATCCAGCTTATATACCTGGAAGTTCTTGGTTCATGTACTGTTGAAGCCTAGCTTGAAAGATTTTGAGCATTACCTAGACAGCGTGCAAAATGAGTGCAACTGTGCCATGGTTTAAACATTTTTTGGCATTGCTTTTCCTCAGGATTGGAATGAAAACTGATCTTTTCCAGTCCTGTGGCTACTCCTGAGTTGTCCAAATTTGCTGGCATCTTGAGTGCAACACTTTAACAGCATCATGTTTTAAGATTTTAAACAGCTCAGCTGGAATTCCATCACCTCCACTAACTTTGTTCATAGTGATGCTTCCCAAGGCCACTTGACTTTATATTCCAGGATGTCTGGCTCTAGGTGAGTGATCACACCGTCATGGTTATCTGGGTCATTAAGACCTTTTTTGTACAGTTCTGTGTATTCTTGCCACCTCTTCTTAATATCTTCTGCTTCTGTTAGGTCCTGCTTCTGTTCTGTTAGGTCCTGCTTCTGTTAGAAGATATTAAGATTCTTAATATCTTCTGCTTCTATTAGGTCCATACCATTTCACATACCAGAAATGGTATGTGCCCATCTTTGCATTAAATTTTATTGTGCCCATCTTTGGATTAAATTTCCCTTGGTATCTCTAATTTTCTTGAAGATATCTCTAGTCTTTCCCATTTTATTTTTTTCCTCTATTTCTTAACATTGTTCACTTAAGGCTTTCTTATGTCTCCTTGCTATCCCAAAGATGTCTACACATTAAATCTCTAGAAACTGCATATATGTTACTTACAGGGCAAAAGGGATTTTGCAGATGTAATAAGGTTGAACTCTTAAAATATCACAGATTATTCAAGTGGTTTCAATATCATTGTGTGAATCCTTACAAGCTGAGGGAATTCTCCAGCTGGAAGCCTGAGAGAAGCAGCAAGGAAAAGCAGAGAGATTCAAAGTATGAGGAGGACTCAACCTACTGCTGCTGATTTTGAAGATGAAAGAGGCCACAGATCAGGAAACGTGAGCAGCCTCTTGAATCTGAGTATTCCCAGTCAACAGTCAGCAAGGAAATGGAGACCCAAGCCTACAACTGCATGGAACTAAATCCTCCACCAACCTGAACGCACCTGAAAGCGATTCTTCCCCTGAGCCTCCAGCTGAGAGCTCAGGCTGGCCAACAGCTTGAGACTGGAGCAGGGAAACCAGTGACCTCACCCAGTGACCTCACTCAGACTTTTGACTTACAGAACTGTGATAATAAATACATGTTGTTTTAAGCCACTAGGTTTCCTGTCATTTGCAGCAACAATAGAAAATTAATACACAGTTGAATTTCAGAGATGTGGGGCATTAGCTGCAAGGGAGATGCTATATCTAGGGAGGATTTTAAAAGATCACAGAGACAGAACATGTCTGTATGCTAATGAGGATGCTTCAGAAAGGAGGGGTTTGTCAAGGAAACAAGTGAGGCAGATGAAAGAGAGGCAAGAGAGAATGCAACTGAGAACAAGTCGAGGGGCTAGCCTTTGACAGGAGTAGGGACTTATCTATTTTAAGAACCAGACAGGTACCATAAACTGTGCTGTGGCCTCTATGTATGCATGTGTTTCTGTGTGTGTGTGTGTGTGCACTAAGTCACTTCAGTTGTGTCTGGCTCTTTGCGACCCTATGGACTGTAGCCTGCCAGGATCCTCTACCCACAGGATTCTCCAGGCAAGAACACTAAAGTGGGTTGCCATGCCCTCCTCCAGGGGATCTTCCTTACCCAGGGATTGAACCCACATCTCCTGCGTCCTGCATTGGCAAGTGGATTCTTTACCACTAGCTCTACCTGGGAAGCCCCTGGCCTCTCTATGCTGCTCTGCAAAAGCCTGCTTCTGGGCAATCAGTGGTGATACTGGACCCTTCCCTTTGAGTATGTTCTGTTGGCTCCTTAAGTGTAATCTATGCAAATCCAAGACCTGTTTGGAATGTTGATGTAGGTGTGCACCTGATTTTTTAGGACTTCATAGTTAATCATTCTCATTTAACATAAGTCAATGGCTGATGCTTGTGCTTTGGAGTCATAAATTGGTTTTAAATTTGGGTTTAAATTGTACCTCTACCATACATGAGTTTTATGACACTTGGCAAGTCACAAACATGCAGGGCATTTTTTCTAAAAATTGGGATTAATAATATTTATCCCAACACTGAAAGAGTTAGAATAATATAAACTATCTTGTATAGTGCCTATCACATAGCAGATACTCAGTAAATGGTAGCTACCATAATTATTCTCCTACCAAGCTGTTCTTTTATATGTCAACAGTTTTCCTTTAAGGTGCAAAAATATTGGCAAACAATACATTGATTGATAAATTCCAGTAAAAGACTGGCATGACTGAAATGTCAGACTTAGTGAAAAGTGCATGGGCTTTGATATCAGAATGACCTGGTTTCCATCTTGAGTCTGCCATATGTGTAAGTGGTATGACTGTATGAATCATTTAACATTTTGGGGCCTACTGTCTCCTCTGGAAGATGGAGGTAATCTCATTCACAGCATTGTCTGAAAATTACATAAGAAGTTAGAATAAAGTGCCCAAACACATATGAGTGCCACAACCAATGTTTATTTCCTCAGTTCTCTTAACCCTCAGAGCAAACAAACATAATTGATGGATCTGGGGAAAGAGATTCTTTGTACCATTCTTTCAATTTCTATGAACTTGATATTATACCCAGGCAGAAAGTTAAGAGACCATACCATGACCAAACTGGGTTTATAAGAGGAATGCAAAGATATTTTAATAACAGGAAGTCAATTAACAGACTATAGTCATATGATGCCTATATCCATAAATACAGAAAAAGCTTTTGAGAAAATTTAACACTCAAAAAAATTACGAAGAATTGGCTACTTCCTTAACAAGATAAATACATATACATAAATCCTAAAGCCAATTTCTTAATGGAGAAACACAAGAGACATTCTTATTAAGGTAAGGAAAAAGTATCCCTACTATATCTTCTCTAATATTTTGGGCTCCAAAATTACCACAGATGGTGACTGCAGCCATGAAATTAAAAGACGCTTACTCCTTGGAAGGAAAGTTATGACCAACCTAGACAGCATATTAAAAAGCAGAGACATTACTTTGCCAACAAAGGTCTGTCTAGTCAAGGCTATGGTTTTTCCAGTAGTCATGTATGGATGTGAGAGTTGGGCTATAAAGAAACCTGAGTGCCAAAGAATGATGCTTTTGAACTGTGTTGTTGGAGACTCTTGGGAGTCCCTTGGATTGCAAGGAGATCCAACCAGTCCATCCTAAAGGAAATCAGTCCTGAATATTCACTGGAAGGACTGATGCTGACGCTGAAGTTCCAATACTTTGGCCACCTGATGCAAAGAACTGACTCATTTGAAAAGATCCTGATGCTAGGAAAGACTGAAGGCTGGAGGAGAAGGGGACGACAGGATGAGATGGTTGGATGGCGTCATCAACTCAATGGACATGAGTTTGAGTAAACTTGGGGAGCTGCTGATGGACAGGGAGGCCTGGTGTGCTGCAGTCCATGGGGTCACAAAGACTCGGATGCGACTGAGCAACTGAACTGAACTGAAAAAGAAATATGCAACATCTTTACGAGAAAATTAGAAAACACTCTGAAAAACACAAAAGAAGACTTGAAGAAATAAAAAGACATTTTTGGTCTCACACGTCTCAGTATCATCAAGCTGTTAGTTCTTGCTAAATTAATTTACAAATTGAATGCAATCTCAGTAAAAATACCAAGACTTCCTCCCTACCACTGAAGCAGGACGAATTGACATTAAAGTTCATATGAAAAAAAAAAACAACCCACGAGAATAGTGCTAAGAAACAATGAAAAGGAAGAACTATGAGAAGAGACTAGCTTTAGCAGATAGTAAAACAAACTACAAAGCTTCTATAATTAAAACCATGGTACCAGTGCATAAATAGACAGGCAGAGCCAACTATACACATAAATATGGTATATAACAAAGCTGGTATATCTTGAATTACTGGGGCAAAAATGGACATTTTAATAAGTGATAGTGGAACAATGAATGGGATATGTGGAAAAAGATAAAATTGGATCTATTTCTTATACCATAGACAAGAATAAACTCTAAGTGGAGAGATCTAACTATAAAAAATGTAACTATACAAGTACTAAAGGAAAATATGCGTGAATTCTTTTTTTAAAATTAGTTTTTATTGAAGTATAGTTGCTTTACCATGTTTTATTAGTTTCTACTGTACAAGATGAATCAGCTATACATATATTTATCCACTCTTTCTTAGATTTGATTTCCATCCCATTTAGGTCAGCACAGAGCACTGAGTGGAGTTCCCTGTGCTATACAATAGGTTCTCATCAGTTATCTACTTTATATATCAATCCCAATCTCCTAATTCATCTCTCTCCCTACCTCCTTGGTAACAGTGAGTTTGTTTTCTAGATCTGTGACTCTATTTCTGCCTTCAAATAAGTTCATCTGTATCATTTTTCTAGGTTCCACATATAAGCAATATTATACAATATCTGTCCTTCTCTTTCTGACTTACTTCACTCATATTGACAATCTCTAGATTTATCGGGAATACTTATAATAAAAGGTTGAAAGACTTAACTGTAAAATAAAATTTATGGTATCAAAAAACATAAGCAAAGTACAAATTGGGAGGAATTTTTTATAATATGTATCACAACAAAAGTCAATATATTTAACACAAAAAAGACATTTTCAAATTGAGGGGAAAAGAAGACCAAAAATCCTACAGGTAAATGAGCAAAAGAAACAAACACATGACATACACACACACACACACGCAATGGCTTTTATGCACGTTAAGACAGGTTGAACTTCATTCAGAAAGAGAAACACAAATTAAAACTACTGAGAAACCATTTCTCAGCCATAAGATTGGCACAGAAAGTCTAAAGCTTAATAATACAGTCTACTGTGGAGGCCACTGGAAAACGTATTCCTGCATTGCTGGTGGGAATGAAGAAGGGTTATCAACTCTATAAAGGGGAGTCTAGCAATACCTAACAAGACTATATCTGTCTTTACCCTTTGACCTAACCTGCGCAGCACAGGAATGGCTGAGAGAGCTACCCCACATCCAAGGTCAGGGGCGGTAGCTGAGAGGAGCTACCTCACGTCCCAGGTAAGGAGCAGTGGCTGTGCTTTGCTGGAGCAGCCATAAAGAAATACTCCATATCCAAGGAAAGAGAAACCCAAGTAAGACGGTAGGCGCTAAGAGAGGGCATCAGAGGACAGATAGACTGAAACCACAATCACAGACAACTAGCCAATCTGATCCAAAGACCATAGCTTGTGTAACTCAATGGAACTAAGCCATGCCGTGTGAGGCCTCCCAAGATGGGCGCGTCATTGTGGAGAGGTCTGACAGAACGTGATCCACTGGAGAAAGGAATGGCAAACCACTTCAGTATTCTTGCCTTGAGAACCCGATGAACAGTATGAAAAGGCAAAATGATAGGACATTGAAAGAGGAACTCCCCAGGTCGACAGGTGCCCAATATGCTACAGGAGATCAGTGGAGAAATAACTCCAGAAAGAATGAAGGGATGGAGCCAAAGCAAAAACAATACTCAGTTGTGGATGTGACTGGTGATAGAAGCAAGGTCCAATGCTGTAAAGAGCAATACTGCATAGGAACCTGGAATGTTAGGTCCATGAATCAAGGCAAATTAGAAGTGGTCAAATAAGAGATGGCAAGAGTGAATGTAGACATTCTAGGAATCAGCAAACTAAAATGGACTAGAATGGGTGAATTTAACTCAGATGACCATTATATCTACTACTGTGGGCAGGAATCCCTTAGAAGAGATGGAGTAGCCATCATAGTCAACAAAAGAGTCCAAAATGCAGTACTTGGATGCAATCTCAAAAACAATGGAACGATCTGTTCGTTTCCAAGGCAAACCATTCAATATCATGGTAATCCAAGTCTATGCCCCAACCAGTAACACTGAAGAAGCTGAAGCTGAATGGTTCTATGAAGACTTACAAGACCTTCTGGAACTAATACCCAAAAAAGATGTCCTTTTCATTATAGGGGACTGGAATGCAAAAGTAGGAAGTCAAGAAACACCTGGAGTAACAGGCAAATTTGGCCTTGGAGTACAGAATGAAGCAGGGCAAAGGTTAACAGAGTTTTGCCAAGAGAGCACACTGGTCATAGAAAACATCCTTTTCCAACAACACAAGAGAAGACTCTACACATGGACATCACCAGAAGGCCAACACCGAAAACAGACTGATTATATTCTCTGCAGCCAAAGATGGACAAGCTCTATACAGTCAGCAAAAACAAGACCGGGAGCTGACTGTGGCTCAGATCATGAACTCCTTATTGCCAAATTCAGACTTAAAGTGAAGAAAGTGGGGAAAACCACTAGACCATTCAGGTATGACCTAAATCAAACCCCTTATAATTATATAGTCAAAGTGAGAAATAGATTTAAGGGACTAGATCTGATAGACAGAGTGCCTGATGAACTATGGACGGAGGTTTGTGACACTGTACAGGAGGCAGGGATCAAGACCATCCCCAAGAGAAAGAAATGCAGAAAAGCAAAATGGCTGTCTAAGGAGGCCTTACAAATAGCTGTGAGAAGAAGAGAAGCGAAAAGCAAAGGAGAAAAGGAAAGATATACCCATTTGAATGCAGAGTTCCAAAGAATAGCAAGGAGAGATAAGAAAGCCTTCCTCAGCGATCAATGCAAAGAAATAGAAATAGAAGAAAACAACAGAATGGGAAAGACTAGCAATCTCTTAAAAAAAAATTAGAGATACCAAGGGAACTTTTCATGCAAAGATGGGATCAACAAAGGACAGAAATGGTATGGATCAGACAGACGCAGAAGATATTAAGAAGAGGTGGGAGGAATACACAGAAGAACTGTACAAAAAAAGATCTTCACGACCAAGATAATCACGATGGTGTGATCACTCACCTAGAGCCAGACATCCTGGAATGTGAAGTCAAGTGGGCCTTAGGAAGCATCACTACAAACAAAGCTAGTGGAGGTGATGGAATTCCAGTTGAGCTATTTCAAATCCTGAAAGATGATGCTGTGAAAGTGCTGTACTCAATATGCCAGCAAATTTGGAAAACTCAGCAGTGGCCACAGGACTGGAAGTCAGTTTTCATTCCAATCCCAAAGAAAGGCAATGCCAAAGAATGTTCAAACTACCACACAATTGCACTCATCTCACATGCTAGTAAAGTAATGCTCAAAATTCTCCAAGCCAGGCTTCAGCAATACGTGAACTGTGAACTTCCAGATGTTCAAGCTGGTTTTAGAAAAGGCAGAGGAATCAGAGATCAAATTGCCAACATCTGCTGGATCATGGAAAAAGCAAGAGAGTTCCAGAAAAACATCTATTTCTGCTTTATTGACTATGCCAAAACCTTTGACTGTGTGGATCACAATAAACTGTGTAAAGAGATAGAAATACAAGATCACCTGACCTGCCTTTGAGAAACCTGTAAGAAGGTCAGGAAGCAACAGTTAGAACTGGACATGGAACAACAGACTGTCCACATAGGAAAAGGAGTAAGTCAAGGATGTATATTGTCACCCTGCTTATTTAACTTATATGCAGAGTATATCATGAGAAACCCTGAGCTGGAGGAAGCACAGGCTGGAATTAAGATTGCTGGGAGAAATATTAATAACCTCAGATATGCAGATGACACCACCCGTATGGCATAAAGTAAAGAAGTAAAGAGCCTCTTGATAAAAGTGAAAGAGGAGAGTGAAAAAGTTGGCTTAAAGCTCAACATTCAGAAAACTAAGATCATGGCACCAGGTCCCATCACTTCATGGGAAAAAGATGGGGAAATAGTGGAAACAGTGGCTGACTTTCTTTTTTTGGGCTCCAGAATCACTGCAGATGGTGACTGCAGCCATGAAATTAAAAAACGCTTACTCCTTGGAAGGAAAGTTATGACCAACACAGACAGCATATTAAAAAGCAGAGACATTACTTTGTCAACAAAGGTCCGTCTAGTCCAGGCTATGGTTTTTCCATTAGTCATGTATGGATGTGAAAGTTGGACTATAAGGAAAGCTGAGTGCTGAAGAATTGATGCTTTTGAACTGTGGTGTTGGAGAAGACTCTTGAGAGTCCCTTGGACTTCAAGGAGATCCAACCAGTCCACCCTAAAGGAGATCAGTCCTGGGTGTTCATTGGGAGGATTGATGTTGAAGCTGAAACTCCAATACTTTGGCCACCTGATACGAAGAACTGACTCACTAGAAAAGACCCTGATGCTGGGAAAGATTGAGGGCAGGAGGAGAAGGGGACGACAGAGAATGAGATGGTTGGATGGCATCACTGACTCGACGGACATGCCTGTTGCTGCTGCTAAGTTGCTTCAGTTGTGTCCGACTCTGTGCGACCCCATAGATGGCAGCCCACCTGGCTCTCCCGTCCCTGGGATTCTCCAGGCAAGAATACTAGAGTGGGTTGCCATTTCCTCCTCTAATGCATGAAAGTGAAAAGTGAAAGTGAAGTTGCTCAGTCGTGTCCCACTCATAGCGACACCATGGACTGCAGCCCACTAGGCTCCTCCGTCCATGGGATTTTCCAGGCCAAAGTACTGGAGTTGGGTGCCACTGCCTTCTTGGGTAAACTCCGGGAGTTGATGATGGACAGGGAGACCTGGCGGTCTGTGGTTCATGGGGTCGCAGAGTCAGACACGACTGAGCAACTGAACTGAACTTTGACCTAACAATACCAGTTCTTTGAAAATTTACTCTGAAGTCAGGATTCCAAAATATGAAAATATGTGTGAATAAGTTTATTAATCGCAGCAATATTTGTAATGATGAAATACTGAAAACTATCTGATGCCCAAACAAAGGACACTGGCTGAGTAAACAATGGTGGATATACACAATGGCGAATTCTACAGCTTAGAATAAACGTGAGCTCCATGTGCTCACAATGTAGTGAGTTCCAGGGTGTATTCATAAGTAAAAATAGCAAGCAAAGTACAAAAGAGAATAAAGTATGCTACCTTTTTATTCAAGGGTAGGAAAACATATGGTATCTGCTTACTTTATGATACACGGGAAATATAAACCAGAAAGCAATGAAAGTGACTAAGAAAGAATAGTGGTGGGGGAGGGAACAGGTTGGAAGGAAAGGGACAAGAGCACAATGCTCTCAGTAAACTTTTTTGTATAGTGTTGACTCTTGAAAGCAAGTTAATTTTGTATATTTCAAAGAATAAAATTAAGTCAACAAAGATGGGAGAAAAATGAAACCCCAAAATGAAGGTAAATGAAATTAATGAACCCAACTATACTTTAAATAAATAACATAATCACAGTGAAGGAAAAAAGAAAAAAGAATGTAAGTAACTTTTGAACATAATATTTGATGAAGGAGGAAAATCCCAATAATCCTGAGTTCTTAGTTTTCTTTTCTTCTTAATAGTGGTGTGTGTATAGCAATACTTAAATTATTTTATGAGGAGTATAGGACTGATGTTGGTAGGAACCAAAGTTCTTACTATAGAAAAAGGGATATTCAAAACTATTTCACCAACCTGTAAGCTCTGGGAATGTTCCCAGACAGCTGTTGGAGAGCTTCTCTTCTCTATCCATACTCATGCTCCTCAAGATAAGTGGTTTGTAAGCTTTCACCTGCATCAAAATCACCTGCAGGGCTTTTTAAAACACAGATTGCTATGTCCCAGTCTCTGAGTTTCTGATTCAGTACGTTGGGAATTTGCTTTTCTAACAAGGTCCCAGGTGATGCTAATGCTGCTGGTTTGTGGACCACACTCAGAACACAATCCTATTTTTTAAAAAAAGAACACAACCTCATATGACCTCATCTAGCCTCATGGCTTTAAATTCCATCTATAATTAACTTCTGCATTTATACCATTAGTTCAGAAATTTTCAATCTTGTTTTAATAAAATTTCTCACTTAAAACTCCATTAGGAGTTTATCAATGAAAACATTAATATGTCTTGAACCAAACTCCTGATTCTCTCACCTCTTGCCTTCAAACTTGCTTGTCTCTTTCCTACCTCATTCCTTATCCTCTCAAATGACTCAGGCTAAAAAGCCTGGCATCATCCTGGACTCCTATGTTTTTCTCATATCCCAAATGTATCAGCAGTAAATTCCATCACCTCTAACTTCAAGATACATCCACAATCAGACCAGTTCTCACTATTCCTCTCCTACATCCCAGGTCTAAGTCACCATTATCTTTAACTTGGGTTATTGTAATAGCCTCCTACATGGCTGTTCCTGTCCCTCTAGTCTAATTTCAACATAGCTACCAGAGTGATCATCAGGTATCATTCTTATGCTTGAAAACTCCAATAAAGTGAAAGTGAAAGTGAAGTTGCTCAGTCGTGTCCGACTCTTTGCGACCCCATAGACTGTAGCCTACCAGGCTCCTCCATCCATGGGATTTTCCAGGCAAGACTACTGGAGTGGGTTGCCATTTCCTTCTCCAGAGGATCTTCCTGATCCAGGGATCGAACCTGGGTCTCCCGCATTGTAGGCAGACGCTTTACTGCCTGAGCCACCAGGGAAGCCTGAAAACTCCAATAGAATCCCATTTTTAGATGGAGTTAAAGCCAAGTCCTTATACAGACCTACTGAACCCTATAAGACCTGATTCCTCATTATTCCTCTGACCTAATTTGCTACCACTCTCCTTTGATTACTTTAACAATACTGTTGTTCTTGCTGTGTATACTAAGCTAGTGACTCTCAAACTTTTTGGTCTCAGGAAAACTTTACATTCTTAAAATTTATGGAAAGTTGAAAAAAGCTTTTGTTTATGTGTGTGCTGCTCAGCTGTTTAGTCATATCTGATTCTTTGCAACCCCATGGACTTGTAGCTCACCAGGCTCCTCTGTCCATGAGATTCTCCAGGGAAGAATACTGGAGTGGGTTGCCATTTCCTTCTCCAGGTGATCATCCCAACCCAGGGATTGAATCCAGGTCTCCTGCATTGCAGGTGGATTCTTTATAGACTGAGCCACCAGGGAAGCCAGTTTATGTGTGTATTATCTATCAATATTTATCCTATTAGAAATGAATGACAAATTAAAAAATTTAAATTAACAAAAGCATGTTGATACAACATATTTCAAAGGAAAAAAATTCACTGAGAATGGTATTGTTTTATATTTTCAGAAAACTCTTTAATCTCTGACCTAATAGCAGACAGCTGGATTCTCTGCTTCTGCATTTAATTGCCAGTATGCATCATTTTGGTTGAAATACATGAAGCATACAAAGAAAATCCAGATTCATGGAGACATGTAGTTGGAAAAATTTTAAATAAAATTATCAGGTAATTGTGGATATCCTCCTCTGATACTATGTTAAAACTCAGTAATTTTCCTAAATATTAGTTGAAACATAGAATCTGAGGCCATACAGTGAATTTTTCATATTCTGTTAATGTTGATATTTGGCAAAACTAATACAATTTGTAAAGTTTAAAAAACAAACAAACAAAAAAAAAAAAACAAAAAAAAACCATTGGTCAATCTCACACTTTGAATAGATTTTTTATCCACAAATGATTTTGTAACATTATGCTTTGGTCATTTGGAAAATATTGTTTCACTGAATTATGCAGATTTTCCAATGTTGACACATTTCATTATGCAATATAAAAAATTCACAGTACTTGCTATCATTATAATCCCATCAGAAAAGTCTGTATGCTGCTGCTGCTGCTGCTAAGTCGCTTCAGTTGTGTCCGACTCTGTCTGATCCCATAGACGGCAGCCCAACAAGCTCCTCTGTCCCTGGGATTCTCCAGGCAAGAATACTAGAGTGGGTTGCCATTTCCTTCTCCAATGCATGAAAGTGAAAAGTGAAAGTGAAGTCGCTCAGTCGTGCCCGACTCTTTGCGACCCCATGGACTATAGCCTACCAGGTTCTTCCAACCATGGGATTCTCCAGGCAAGAATACTGGAGTGGATTGCCATTTCCTTCTCCAAAAGTCTGTATAAGTACTAGGAAACTGTTGAGATATGGTGGCAGATACAAGTTTTCCAAAATTCTAATATTCATTTGAATTTTAGCATTGTTGGCAAATGCTATTAGTTTTTTTCCTTGAAGTGACAAGCTCAGTTCACTAATTTTTGGGAAAATGTCTGCCAAAGAGCAAATCTGAATAACCAGTCTGCCAGTCATTCTTTTAAGTGAAAATGGTGTTCAATTAAAAAGTGGCTGACAGGTCAATTATACAAGCACTTTTTATTGAGGCAACCACAGTACTTCAGTATGCAGCAGAATTATTTTATCCGTACTTTTTATTTCCTCACGAAAAATCTTAAAAAGATTGAAATCTAACAAAATTAATCAAATTTGGTAAAATTTATATATGTATATGATATAAATAAATTTTGCTGCTTAAGCAAGGGCACTCTTAAGTGAACCTGGATTATTTTTGCCCCCTGCAACACATGTAGTAACATTACTGTTACTATAGCTTAGTGTCATTGCTTTTATTTGTGCCAAAGTGCCAGCAGTTGTATGCTTTTATACCATCAATGTAAAAAAACCCAAGGAGAAAGACAAATAGAGTCAGTTCATCATGAAAATAGTTTTAAACTCAGATCCTATGAAAGCATCTTGGGGATGTGATCTAAGGACCACAGTTTGAGAACTGCTGCACTGAACAATTGCTTTTATGCACTTAAACGTCCAGCTCCCCTTGCCAGGAAATAATTTTTTCCCCAGACACCCATATGGTACCATGGTACCTTTCGGAGGTGCTTTCCTTGATCACTCTGTATAAAATAATACCTCCACTTATCCCCTGCCTCCCATACCCCAACTCCTGGTACTTTTCATTTCCCTCTTTCTCTTTACCCTATTTAATCTTTCCACAGAGAAATTATCACTATTTACTTGATTATTTTCTGTCTCTTCCAACTTGCATATAAATTTTTAAGGGCAATCTATTATCTCCACCTACTAGAATTTTCCTTTATACGTGGCAGGTGCTCAATACATCTTAACTGGGTGAATGAATATAACCTATGATTTGATTCTAAGATTCTGGTTTGCTTAGACTTCTTTTTCAGTAGTTCATGTCTTAACTCCCTAGTAGAATAAAAACTCCAAGAACAAGCTAATCTACATTCCACATAGTCCCCCCAAAGATTCTGGCACAGGCCTTGGACATATTATGTGCATTCCCTTCCCCAGGGAATACTTGCAATATTACAACTCTGAGTAATGGCTATTTCCAAAAGACAGCACACATGTGGAATGGTAGACAACTGGCAGAATATTTTACTACTTCTTTCTGGTTTGCAACAATTTCTATTGTAGGAACACATATAAAAATGATGATATCTTGGCTCCCTGGCTCTGGGTTTCCTATCCAAATATATGCTGGGAGTAAAAAAGTCATTCTGATGCTGCTTTCTGGTTGGTTTTAGGCAGAAGGTTCTTGGTTGAACACACAAATCACAAATATATGTTTCAAAAATGAGAAGACTAGGCTCTGGCAGCCAAGATCCTTAAAAATACTCAATTTCTTTGACTTGTATTTCTGGGAACCAACGAGGCTTCCCTGGTGGCTCAGCACTAAAGAATCTGCATGCAAAGCAGGAAACACAGGTTTGATCCCTGGGTCAAGAAGATCCCCTGGGAAAGGAAATGGCAACTCACTCTAGTATTCTTGCCTGGGAAATCTCATGGGCAGAGGAGCCTGGGGGGCTACATATAGTCCATGGTCAATGAAGAGTCAGACATGACTGAGCGACTAAACAACAACAAATCTGAAGCACATGCTTCTTAGAATTGAAACATGCTTAAATATGTTTATCAAAGCATCACTGTAAAAGAATTTTGGAGCACCAAACCAAGGGAATAATTAGGCAAACAACTGCATATCCATTCAACTAAATTATGTAATCACTAAAAATGATGACTATAAAGACTTTGGAATAGCAGAACAAGGGAAATGATATAATGTTAAGTGAAAAACAATATAAAATTTAACATATAATTAAGCTGTATTTCAAAGAATTATTTCTAAAGACTAAAAATCAGAATAAAATATACAAATAGCTAACAATGGCAAAGGAGAGGAGGAAGGTGGGAAATTCAGAATAAGTGACTAGGTCCAGTAACAACAAACACTAACCTTCCATGCCTATTTCAATTACTAATCAGATAATATACCTAAAACAGAATCTTAATATATTAAGTGCTGAAGGTAGCTTACATATCTTTTTTTTAGCTTAATCTCTTTTTTTTTTTGATAGATGGAGAAACTAGAGATTATAGGAAAAAAATACTTGCTCATGATCTTCCAGGATGTTAATGGCTAAGCTGGAGCTGGAACCATGGACATTTGAACATGATGTGTGATTCTGAGGAAGTTACTTAATTTCTTTGCATTGTTGTTTCTTCATTTGTAAAACAGATAATAGTACTTTCCGAATGTGTTACTGTTATGATTATACAAAATAACATACGATGAGACTACTATGGCACTGGCCACATAGTGACCACAAACATTAGAGCCTCTTTCCTTCTAACTGCTACATGGGAGGCAGAAGAGCAGAATAAAATGGGGAGGATTAGAAAAAGAAAGATAAAGAGGAAAGCAGCCAAGGGGTACCCAAGGCAGAACAATGCTTGAGATCTGTTGGTTGTGTGACTCTGAATCATTGTTTCAGTAGACGACAGTCAATGGGAATCCTGTCCTAAGACCAGAGTGAGCCCACTTGAGTTGATGAAGAGTGTGGACAAGTCAGTGTCTTGCCTCCTTCTCCTCACCTTTTGCTCATCCCTCTCAGGCTAGTAATTAGAATAAAATCATTCTGATGGTTTCCATTTCACAGGGGGTAATTTGGGCAGTATCTGTGACCAGCTGTGATAGGGACCCCACATACTAGCAGCAATTTCTAGCCCTTTAACCTAGTTCAACGAAATGCCTATTTCTTCACATGCTAGTTTTTAATAACTCTTAGAACCTTTAATTCTGGTCCAAACTTGGCAATGTGCAATATGGCTAAGTATAGAAAAGGGAAGTATATATTAATTAGAATAATAGATGCACAGTAATTATTTCAGTCCTTGAAATAAAAGGTTAACTAGAAATCAAGTTAGCCTGTCAGAATCTGGCTCAGAGTACTGTACCTTTAAGGATGGGAGAAACTGTATCTTTCATCACAAATTCACTTGGACAACTAGCCTTCTAGTTTTTTAACTTTGTTGACTGATTTCAGATTAGTTTCCTGGTTTTTATACTGCCTAAGCCTAGATCTGGCATTTTCTGCTGATGACACAGTCTATCTCTAACTCTGTATTTATTCTATTTAGTTTATTTTAGTTTGACATCCACAGAGAAGGCGATGGCACCCCACTCCAGTACTCTTCCTTGGAAAATCCCATGGATGGAGGAGCCTCGTAGGCTGCAGTCCATGGGGTTGCTAAGAGTCGGGCACGACTGAGTGACTTCACTTTCACTTTTCACTTCCATGCCCTGGAGAAGGAAATGGCAACCCACTCCAGCGTTCTTGCCTGGAGAATCTCAGGGACGGCGGAGCCTGGTGGGCTGCCGTCTATGCGGTCGCACAGAGTCGGACACGACTGAAGCGACTTAGCAGCAGCAGTAGCAGTCTGACATCAAAGTCCATGGTTTCCCCAGCATCTCCCCAGCATTTCAGTCTGCTTCCAGTTCAAAGATTCTTTAACACTAAAAGCATAAAAGAATGTGGCTCAAAAAAGAAAATGCCTTTTCCCAGAAAAATTGTCCTCTGAATGTCTCAAATTCATTTCTTTCACTCCAACCACTACCTTAAGTCAGATCCTCATTATCTCTTGCCTTGATCACTGAAATGGCCAACCAACTGGTCTCCTTGCCTCTAATTTACCCTCATCCATCATTACCTCTATCCCTTATCTAACAGGTCATAAAGATCTGTCTAAAAAACAAATATGACCACGTCACTCCTCTGATTAAAACCCTTCTATGGTCTCTTCTAACTTTCGGGGTAAAGTCTCTTCTGAACAGGCCCTGCTTATTAATTTACATCATCTGGTTTTAGTTTTCCGACATAAGTTATGTTTTAACTTTCAGAATAATTTTTTCCCCTTAGCTTGTGCCTTGTACATGTTAGTCCACCTGGAATGGCCTTTTCTATTGCATGTCTAGTTGGCTCACCATTCTAGGCATCCTTCAGCAAATGACACAAATTCCAAGAAGCCTTTCCCAATCTTCCCTATTTTTCACCTATTCAATTTGTATGGTATTATTTTGAACTTTATTTCTGGGTAATTCAAATATTTCCTTCTATTTTTGACAGCAGTCTTATAAGCACCTGCTTTTGCAATACACAAAAACTTAAACTCACCTTACTTATAATCATACAAAAACATATCTGATAGCTAACCCAAATAAAACTTGATGAGGTGCTGGGTCTCAATTTCTTTATTTGCAAAATAACAGCTTTAGACTATAAAACGATTTATATTTTTGAGAGCTTAGTATATGTTAGATGTTCTAATACGTGAACTCATTTAACTCCTTACAACAATCATGTGAATAGGAACTATTACTGCCTTTAACTTATAAAGAAACTAAGACAGTGTTAAATAACTTGTTCAAAGTCACACAGCTAGCAAATCTCTAAAAAGATCCATTTTGAAACTTTGATGAGAACTCTACGGTTCTAAAAAATACCCAGATCTAAATAAGATGTAGAAGAAAGTCAAATGAGCAACTGTTTCTACCTTATATTTTATTTATCTATATCTCATGGCAACTCACTCCAGTGTTCTTGCCTGGAGAATCCCAGGGACGAAGGAGCCTGGTGGGCTGCCATCTATGGGGTCACACAGAGTCGGACACGACTGAAGCAACTTAGCAGCAGTAGCAGCATCTCCTCTAATAAATTATGTTTCCTGCTGTACATGCATTAGAAACTCAGTGAATATTTCTGAATGAGTTTACTGAATTCTCAGTTTTTAGCATCATGTATTTCACTGAAAGCCAGGTGTAGGCCTACAAATATTACTGGGAAAGATAAAAAACTCTAATTTCTCCTCAGTGTTAATGTGGGAAACAAAATTAACACCGTTCTATCAGTCTTGGTGAGGCTGGGGCTTAACTTACAACAAGTTAGTCTAGGCCTCCCTGGTGGTGCTGGTGTAAGGACCCGCCTGCCAGTGCAGGAGACGTAAGAGATGGGTTTGACCCCTGGGTCGGGAAGATCCCCTGGAGGAGGAAATGACAACTTACTCCAGTATTCTGCATGGAGAATCCCATGGCCAGAGGAGCCTGGCGGGCTACGGTCCATAGCGCTGCAGAGAGTCAGAAACGACTGAAGTGACTTAGTGCGTGCATGTGCACGTGCACACACACACACGTTAGTCAAGGTGAGAATATTATTTTATTTTTGATATGGTTAACATAATTTTGGAAACAAAAACACACATAAACAAATATGAGAAAAAAGAAAAAAAGGTGTGGTGATATGTTGTCACTAAAAGGCACAAGTACTCTAAGCTCCGTCCAAATAGGCTTCTAGGCCATATAAAGCAGAGAGTCGGACTACCAGTTGCTATACCAGCACTGGGAAGAAAGGTCAGGGAAACCAGGATGCACTCAAAATATCCTGGGTGAGGGAGTCCTTGATGGCTTTTCCACTCCCTTTTATTTCCACAAAAGTTAAATTTCTTAGGAATACCTCAATTGGCACAGCTGACTGCACAACTATATATACAGGTGGTTCCACTCTATTATGAATGAATTCTCCTGTGAGAACTATTGTATTTCATTTTCTGTGGCTGAACAGCTGGCAGTAACTAGCCTAGAAAACTAACTTCCCTTGTCCAGATGTACAGTAACTAGTTACTGGTGTTTTGCAGAATTTATTTCCCAATCTTGATCTTTCTCACTAGACTCCCAACACACATTCCAAACTCATCCAAACCCCCGGCTGCTGGGGTAAAAAAGGCCCCTGGAGTTTCTGATAGATTCCACTATGCATTTCCAAAATCACAGATGGAAACTCCTTGTATGAGAATCACACTTTGCAATTCTCAAAGAGCCTTAACATTCATTAATTCACTCAATCTTATTCACAATTATCTCAGACTTCTTTACCTAATGGTTATTTCTAAAACTCCTTTGAGGCATGGAGAAGTGAAGTGTGGTGTAACAGAAAGAAAAGGATTTTGAAGTCAGAAACCATTAGGTTCAAATTCTTGCAAATCACTTAACTTCTCTGAGCTATGAGCTATTATGAGGTTTACTTGAGATAAAGTTTGAGGATATGAATATAATAAACACTGCATCTGATACGACCTCCTTAGGTCAGGATTCAGCAGATTTTAGTTCTTATTCCTCTCAGGAAACTTCCTGAGCCTCAGTTTCTTCAAAGGTAAAAGAAAGTCATATGCCCCATAGTGGGTTTGGAGATTCACTGAATAATGTATCAAAGGGTCTGCTGTATCATAGATCTTATATCAATCAGTTCAGTCACTCAGTTGTGTCCGACTCTTTGCGACTCCATGGACTTCACCAACTCCCAGAGTTTGCTCAAACTCAAGTCCATCGAGTCAGTGATGCTATCCAACCATCTCATCCTCTGTCATCCCCTTCTCCTCCTGCCTTCAATCTTTCCCAGCATCAGGGTCTCTTCCAATCAGTCAGTTCTTCACATCATGTGGCCAAAGTACTGGAGTTTCAGCTTCAACATCAGTCCTTCCAATGAATATTCAGGACTGATTTCCTTTAGGATTCACTGGTTTGATTTTCTTGCAGTATGCAAGGAGATGGCTGCAAAGGGACTCTCAAGAGTCTTCTCAAACACCACAGTTCAAAAGCATCAATTCTCTGGCAATCAGCTTTCTTTTTTTTTTTTTTTTTTCTTCTTCCTGTTTATATTTATTTATTTATTTATTTTCTAATTTTATTTTATTTTTAAACTTTACATAATTGTATTAGTTTTGCCAAATATCAAAATGAATCCGCCACAGGTATACATGTGTTCCCCATCCCGAACCCTCCTCCCTCCTCCCTCCCCATACCATCCCTCTGGGCCGTCCCAGTGCACCAGCCCCAAGCATCCAGCATCGTGCATCGAACCTGGACTGGCAACTCGTTTCCTACATGATATTTTACATGTTTCATTGCCGTTCTCCCAAATCTTCCCACCCTCTCCCTCTCCCACAGAGTCCATAAGACTGTTCTATACATCAGTGTCTCTTTTGCTGTCTCGTACACCGGGTTATTGTTACCATCTTTCTAAATTCCATATATATGCGTTAGTATACTGTATTTATGTTTGTCCTTCTGGCTTACTTCACTCTGTATAATAGGCTCCAGTTTCATCCACCTCATCAGAACTGATTCAAATGTATTCTTTTTAATGGCTGAGTAATACTCCATTGTGTATATGTACCACAGCTTTCTTATCCATTCATCTGCTGATGGACATCTAGGTTGCTTCCATGTCTTGGCTATTATAAACAGTGCTGCGATGAACATTGGGGTACACGTGTCTCTTTCCCTTCTGGTT
>NW_011495044.1:3701948-3730449 GCF_000754665.1 Bison bison bison | reverse complement strand
ACTACTGGAAAAACCAAAGCTTTAACTAGACAGACCTTTGTTGGCAAAGTAATGTCTCTGCTTTTTAATATGCTGTCTAGGTTGGTCAGAGCTTTTCTTCCAAGGAGCAAGTGTCTTTTAATTTCATGGCTGCAGTCACCATCTGCAGTGATTTTGGAGCCCCCCAAAATAAAGTCTGTCACTGTTTCCATTGTTTCTCCATCTATTTGCCATGAAGTGATGGGACTGGATGCCATGATATTAGCTTTCTGAATGTTGAGTTTTAAGCCAGCTTTTTCACTCTCCTCTTTCACTTTCATCAAGAGTTCTCCTTCACTTTCTTCCATAAGGGTAGTGTCATCTGCGTATCTGAGGTTATTGATATTTCTCCTGGCAATCTTGATTCCAGCTTGTGCTTTATCCAGCCTGGCATTTTGCATGATGTACTCCTGTATGGGTTTGGTAAATGTTAACTTCCTTTCCTATGAAAATGGTTGCTCATTGAACATCCTTCTAAACAACATTATGGGCTTCCCAGATGGCTGAGTGGTAAAGAATCCACCTGCCAATGCAGGAGCCGCAGGAGACTTGGGTTCAATCCTTGGGTTGGGAAAATCCCTTGGAGGAGGAAACGGCAGCCCACTCCAATATGCTTGACAGGATAATTCCATGGGCCTGATGGTATCACAAACAGTCAGACACGACTGAGCAACTGACCACGCATGCAAACAACATTATAAAACAAAATTAATTTAATACAATACTAAATATCAGATACAAAAAAGGTTACATATATTTTGTGACCTATAGTCTTTGTTTTGTAGAAAATTTAGAATTGAGGTTATGATTTAAATCCAATGCTTTTAAATTTTGTTTTATATTGGATTGCAGTGGATCAGGTGTACAGCAAAGCAATTCAGGCATACATAGATACATATCCACTCTATTTCAGATTCCTTCCCCATTTAGGTTATTAAAGAATACTGAGTAGAGTTCTCTGTGCTTTACAGTAGGTGTAACCTACATTGTTTGGAACTTTCATGGGAAGGTCCAAATAATTCTGAATCTATAGTTGTTGTTCAGTCACTAAGTCATGTCTGACCCTTTGTGACCCAATGAACTGCAGCACACCAGGCTTCCCTGTCTGTTACTATCTCTCAGAGTTTGCTCAAACTCATGTCCCGTGAGTTTGTGATGCTATCAAACCATTTCATCCTCTGTCACCCCCTTCTTTTTCCAATGAGTCAGCTCTTTGCATCAGGTGGCCAAAGTATTGGAGCTTCAGCATCAGTCCTTCCAATGAATATTCAGGGTTGATTTCCTTTAGGATTGACTGGTTTGATTTCCACGCTGTCCAAGGGACTCCCAAAAGTATTCTCCAGCACCCCAGTTCGAAAGCATCAATTCTTCAGTGCTCAGCCTTCTTTGTGGTCCAACTCTCGCATCTGTACATGACTGTTGGAAAAACCATAGCTTTTGCTATATGGACCTTTGTCAGAAAAGTCTACAGTATACTCTGAATTTTAAATCTACAATATACTCTGAATTTTAAATCTACAGTATACTCTGAATATTGGCCATGTGTACATGACTGAATTCAATTCTAGGGCAGGCTTCCGTGTTTCTACAGAGCAGATATTATATCTTCCTTACTGATTTGAATCAAGAAAAGTTATCATGGAGAAAAAAGAGGAATTCTCCTATTTGATGAAAACTTTTACTGAGGAAAATACTTGGTTTATTACAACTTGGGTACTGTGATAAAAGATAAGTGTAAAAGCACTTTCTAAATCTTGTGAATTACCACTGTATCCCTCAGTCTTAAAAAAAAAGATCAGAAAACCCCCTTACCTAACATGACCATTATGTCCTGAAGTTTGATTCAATTTGTGCTGAGACTCAATAAGGGGTTAATTAAACATCTACTGTGACCATTTGAGAATATAAAAATTTTAAAAGCGCAATCCCTTATTTTCAACTCTTCAACAAGTTAGGTCACAGTATAGTTACTTTTTAAGGGAAGCTAGAGTGCCACTCTATTCTGCACTAGCTGGACCATTCCCAACATTGGAGCTTATTCTTAAGAACAACATCAACCAAAACGGATCAAAAAGAGAGTTCAAGCTGATGAGGGCCTTAGAAACTATCTAATTTCAGAAATATATGAGGAAAAAACAGACCTTGAGGAACAAGAGTATCAAGAGTGCTCTGAAAAGGTTTAAAGTAAAACAAGAAACAAAATTAGAGCCAAATGACAGACACTGGGGTAAAGCAGATTTCAGCTCAAAATTAAAAAGAACACTTTTACCCATTAAAGCTATCATAAATGGAAGGAATGTGCTCCTTTGGGAGGGTACAATCTCCCTGTCTTTGGAAGAATTCTAGTAAGGGATATATGAGTATTTACAGAATATGCTCTCAAGGAGCATCCTGAATTAGGTGGGACATTGAATTTGAGGACTTCTGAGGTTTCCTCTAAGCCTGAGATTCTAGGATCCTATGACTTTTTACATTCCCAACATCTCATATTTCATAGTAAGGTAACAAACTGTATCTTAACCAAAGTCACTTCTAGATAGGTGATAATATGGTCAAGAGTGACTCTGAATTCTTTACATATTGGAAAGATGTTGAGCTCACATTAGTGGATACAAGTTTTCCAAGATCCTAATATTTACTTGTAAGTTTATAATTTTACAGGTTGTCCTTCTTGAAGTGACCTTCTCACTTAATATTGGAGAAAGTGTCTGCCAAACAGTCAAGTCAGTTGTTCCATTAAATAAAGATGATGTTCCATGAAAAAAGTAGCTACTTCAGTTTGCAACTCTAACAGTCACATAAGTGCCTCACTTCTTCCTGGGACAACATTATATTTGATTATTTTAAGGATGGAGAAACTGAACTCACGAGGTTAAAAGACTTGTCAAAGGACACACAGTTAAAGCTAGGATTTGAACCTAGATCTTTCGGTCTCCAAAGTCCATACTCTTTTCACTAACTTCGGACTTCTATGTCTCCAATAATCCGTAGTTAGAGGATTCTTAACTGCCTCCAGAGAATTCATTACCAGATTTTTCCTCTTTACAGCAACAAAACAGCATATGTAATTGGAAACTGATTCATAAGTCCAGCTTGTGTGTGTGTGTGTGTGTGTGCACGCACGCGTGCATGTGGGTCCACATGACACAGAACATGAACAATGGAAAACAAAAAAAATGGGGAAATCCATTTGGTTTATCAGTTCCCTGGACTGGGATCGTGTTTTCATTCACAGCAGCGTATCACTGGCCTTGGCATAGTAATTTAGAGGATGTGTTCCTTATTAGGTTTGCTCAACTTGGCTGGGTTCAGCTATATACTGCCAGCTGGGCTGATGCCAAGGCTGAAACTCCACTGCTCCAAATTCCAGTTCACATAAAAAAGCATGGGTTGCCTCCTGCTCCTATCCAGCTGAGTTAACACGTTCAGTTCCCCACATCTAGCTCTTTCTCTCCCTCCTGACTCTTATTCCCACAGCATGAATAAAGGACTTCTGAAACCAAAAAGACATTTAACATTTCCCTAAGGCCTTCTCCGATGGATAAATCTGTGGAGAGTAGGAAGAACAGAAGGAAGATAAAATTACCCACGATAGGCCCAGAGCCAACCTCAAAAGCCTTACATTACTGAGACTCAAAGCAGTGTCTGGGGCAACAGGTAAGAGGATTCAGGAACAATTTCAGCAAGTGGAGAGCTATATTCTCAGAAGATGGTCCGCTAATGTGTCTGGTCAAGTCTAAGCTGCTTAAAGAGGCGACATAAAAGTACACTGCGATGAAGCACCTGCCGGTCAGCCATGTAGTCAAATGAACACACTCCACCTTTCCTTAGCATAGGACAATTTAAAAAACTTACAGTCAAACTCCTGCCTTCCTGCCATATCACCCTCATAATCTCCTGTTTTTCTTTGCTCCATTTAAGAGTTTGCCCAGTTTTCCTCATCTTCCTGATATATATTAGGTTGGCCAAAAAGTTCGTTCAACTTGAACCAATTTTTTGGTCAACCTAATACATGAAAGTTTATATTTTGTTTGTCTCCTAGTAAGTCGTTACTGAGATTCAGAAAATCTCATTTGTAATTGTAGTATTTCCTCAAAAATTAAGGGGGAAAATGTAAAATACAGAGTTTATATTACTGGTTTTCAATATGACTTTACTAACCACCTACACTTATCATGGCAAATAGATGGGGAAAATGTGGAAACAGATTGGATTTCATTTTCCTGGGCTCCAAAATCACTGTGTATGGTGAGTGCAGCCACGAAATTAAAAGACACTTGCTCCTTGGAGGAATAGCTATGTCAAACCTAGACAGTGTTTTAAAAGGCTGAGACATCACTTTTTCAACAAAGGTCCATATAGTCAAAGCTATGGTTTTTCCAACCTACACAGCATATTAAAAAGCAGAGACATTACTTTGTAAACAAAGGTCCATCTCGTCAAGGCTATGGTTTTTCCAGTAGTCAGGTATGGATGTGAGAGTTGGACTATAAAGAAAGCTGAGTGCCGAAGAATTGATGCTTTTGAACTGTGGTGTTGGAGAAGACTCTTGAAGAGTCCCTTGGACTGCAAGGAGATCCAACTAGTCCAACCTAAAGAAAATCAGTCCTGGGTGTTCACTGGAAAGACTGAAGTTGAAGCTGAAACTCCAATACTTTGGCCACCTCATGTGAAGAAGTGACTCATTTGAAAAGACCGTGATGCTGGGAAAGATTGAGGGCAGGAGGAGAAGGGGACAACAGAGGATAAGATGGTTGGATGGCATCACCGACTCAATGGACATGGGTTTGGGTAGACTCCGGGGGTTGGTGACGGACTGGGAAGTCTGGCGTGCTGCAGTTCATGGGGTTGCAAAAAGTTGGACATGACTGAGTGACCGAACTGGAATAGTTTCTCCAGTAGTCATGTATGGATGTGAGATTTGGACCATAAAGAAGGCTGAGCACAAAAGAATTGACACTTTCAAACTGTGGTGCTGGAGAAGACTCTTGAGAGTCCCTTGGACAGCAAGGAGATCAAACCAGTCAATCCTAAAGGAAATCAACCCTGAGTATTCATTGGAAGGACTGATGCTGCAGTTGAAGCTCTGATACTTTGGCCACCTGATGCGAAGAGCTGACTCACTGGAAAGACCCTGATGCTGGAAAAAATTGAGGGCAAGAGAAGTGGGTAACAGAGGATGAGATGGTTGGATGGCATCACTGACTCAAAGGACATGAATTTGAGGAAACTCAGGGAGAAAGTGATGGATAGAGAAGCCTGGTATGCTGCAGTTCATGGGGTCACAAAGAGTTGGACAAGACTTAGTGACTGAATGACAACAAATAACAACACATTTAAAACAGGGAATTTTCCAAGTTGATATATATTGATGCTGGCACAGTAGGTGTTAACAAAACCTTGTCAGAGAAAACTACATGGATCCACGTATTTTCAAGAAAACAGCAGGTGTGGTCAAATTTATGAACTGCCTAAATCACATCTCACTATTTCCAGGAGTTTGAGAGATGCCAGTTGTTTCATTATACATGCCAGAAAATTGCTACCCCTCTCAGGCATCTGTGGTTGGTGAAGGCAGGAGAGAGAACTGGGCAGGGCCAAAAGCCAGCTTAAGGAAGCCGGAAGAGAGATATGGGGCTTTTCTGTCCCTTGAGCAGATATAATTAGGAGCAGTGAGAGAACCCAGATTCCCTACTTCATAATGTAATGCCACTCATTTAATTTCCTCATATTCCCATTTCTACTTATGTACCATCAGCATACAATCAAGAGAAAAGCAGTTATGGGAGCATTAGTTCACTGTACAAACCTCATCTCATAAATATATTTATTTTTCCTGACCAAAATACAGCACTTAAGTGTCTCTGTGTGCAGTTCCCTTTCCTTGGGATGTCTAGACATCTAAATTCAGATATAACTAACAGATGTGGGGCATCTACTCTGTGCTACATGCATTTGCACACCCATTTTCTCATTTCAACCACTGAATCAACCTGGGAGGTAGGTACTTCTTTACAATCTTCACTGAGCCTAACACTGCTAAGATTGGAAAAAAAGTGAAAGTGTTAGTTGCTCAGTTGTGTTCAACTCTTTGAGACCCTATGGTCTGTAGACTCCTAGGCTCTTCTAATTCATGTCCATGGAATTCTCCAGGCAAGAATACTGGAGTAGGCAGCCATTCCCTTCTTTAGGGCATCTTCCCAATCCAGGGTTCGAACTCAGGTTGCCTGCACTGCAGGCAGATTCTTTACCATCTGAGATACGAGGGAAGATGGGGCTGTTCTACAACTATTGTGTAGATGGATGAATAAAGGCCAGAGTTTCTAGATGCAATTAAAGTACAACACCAAAGCTGGAATAATGACAAAGATATTGTGTGTGTGTGTGTGTGTGCGTGTGTGTGTGTGTAGGGAGGAATCGGTATATTCAACAAAGGCAAAGCTCGGAACTAGTTATGTCTGAGAGGGAAAAAGGGAAAACTGCCAAATAGCCAAGCGGCGGTCCTCAGTAAGGGCACTGAAGATTTGATTCACTTATTAATCAACAGGCTCATGCCTTTTCTGACAGGGCTACTGAACACACGTTCTCAGGAGACAGGAAGAATATACCGATTGCTTGAAGCTTCCTGTAAAGAGGACATTCTCCTGTTTGTTGTGGCTTAGTAGAAAAAGAATCTGGGTGGAAAGGCAGGGGGTATTCCAGGTGTAAAGGTGTTAAGTGTGTTTTGCGATAGAGAGGTGAGTGAACATGAGTTCAAAGATATCCCTTTCTGGAGATGAGAGCCCTTTGTCACTCTTATTTTTGGCCACAAGTTTCCAAGACTTAGAACAATAGTTTAAATAAATTTTAATCTGCTTTTAAAATTATAGTAGCCCTCTCACTTTTGTACCTCAGTGAATAATGGCTTTAGATGATGGTGAACAGAAATGAAATCAGAAAATATAGCATGATTTATTTCACTCAATAAGTATTACTGAATAACTACTATGGGCCAAGTGCTGGGGATATAAAGATGAAGTTAATAAATTGGTCCCACTTAACAAGGACTCCAAGTAGACATGAACCCTAACCTTCTAGACAGGGTAGAAAGAATTATGTTCATACTAAAAAACTAGCATTATTTTACAGGCTGCAGGGATAACTTTGTTAAATAAATAAAATAGTTGTGATAGGTGTTGAAATAAACTATAAGAACTTACATTTCAGCTTCTTTATTCAAAGACTATCCCCTCACCTCATGTTATCTTCTCACCACTCTCCACTGGCCTGGGAGTGTAAGTACACACTCACAAAACTATAAACTCTAAAGGCAGGATTCCTACAAATTTATCCAATGACTAGCCCCTAGTCATGACAATATTTAAACCTGAATGAATGGCTGGCTGAAGAAAATCAGGCCATTAGCTGACCAATAGCCTCAGTTGTGTTATTCTTGCCTCTACTTAGTTTTTCCCTGCACAGTTTAGGATTCCAATTTAACCAATTCTCTCTTTCTGACCCAGAATTCCAAAGTTATTACAGTATAGTTTCCTATGTAGTTTTACAACAGAAAGAGAACATCCATCCATAAAGTATGGGACACACTTTTAAATGTTACACAGAGGAAAAAAGGAAGAGGTATTCTGAAAGTTTTGTTTTTAAGTATCAAATTCTTACTCTCCAGGTCAGAGGAATACTCCTGTGGCACCTTAGGCACAGCACTAAACCAGATTTTGAAATGTTCTCCTTGTGTGACGCCACAGGTAGAAAGGGCAGACCGAAAGGGTAAAGGAGGACTGGTTGACCATTTACTCCAACTGGTGTGCTCGAGGGCCACACTTTTATTGGACCCGCATATCTGCATCAGCAGAGAGAGCAGCCAGACCAAGCTTACACTGTATGAAGCACAAGAGACGGGTGTACAGTCCAGAATAATAATATACAATAAAATATATAATAAAAATATAAACATGAAGTAGCTGGGATCCCATTATATAGGAAGCTAAGCTATAATCTGAAACTGTCTTGCCCACCTGCAGTCAGAACAAAGGAGGGGAGTTAATTAGATTATTAAGTGCCTAATTAACATTATAGTCACACCAAGTGGACTGAGCTCTTTATTTGGTTTTTTAATTTTAAAAAGTAAAGTTTACCTCTGTTTTCTTCTAAGTCAGATACAAAAAGAGTGATCAGCTGAAAAAAAAAAAAAAAGCTTCTGCTTTTTATAACCAGTACCCTGGATTAGCTGCAAGCTTAGCATTTGAAGCCCATCAGAAGTGGCTTGGCCCAGGAGTTTAGGACCTAAAAAGGTTTACTACTGGCTTTGCAAAGGAGAAACAGCTAGCATGAAGGATCCCCTTAGAGAGGCAGAGCCCTGTGTGGCTGGGGTACAGAGGTAGGCAGGGGTGAGATGAGCATCTGGGATCAAGTAGAAGATAGTCAAAGAAGTCATCTTTTACTCTCTGTCAAGGCCAGGAGCCTGCACAGTACACAGGGGCACAGGATGCTCAAGGATCACCTAGTTCAATCTCTTGCTTTAGGAATGACTTGCTCCAAGACAAAACAAATTTGTGTCCAGCTGGGACTAGACTTCCGTTCAATTCTCTGATGTTACACTACACTGCTTATGCCAAAACCCAAGGTCTCAAATGAAGTTTTGAAGAGAGCCCAAAGGAGAATGGGAGAGTACAGGGGAAGACTGTGAAGATGATATGGCTAAAGTGATGGCCTTGATAGCGGACCTTACTAAAAATCTCCATGGCTTCGCCCTCTAGACTCAGAGATCAACAGAACTAAGTCACTTAATCCTTTGAACTTTGCTTTTCTTATAAATAGAATGTATCTGACTGTAACACCAAGTTCAAAGTTAGCAAAAGATACAAAGAAATAATGTGTGTAAAAGAACATTAAACGAATATCGGTATTTTTCCTGCTCACTGTGGGCAAGAAACAATTGTATAGTACCTGAATTTTTTAACATTTGCACACTGATGACGAGAAGGTAGAAAAGAAAGAGGAGATAGGATGATTAGAAAGAGAACAGGCTTACACATAGAGAACATCTTGTTTTGTGAAATGAATTGAGTAATCACATTTTTTCCAAGTTGTATCACTTGTTTCTCAGCCAGGACACTGAATGGCCCAAGTTCTGCTATTACTAAAAGCTGCATTATAAAATTAACTGAGGGTATGAGGTGGGGGAGGAGAGAGTTGTTGGAGTAAACAATCCAGCTGCTGGGATAAGGACTGAAGGTCCTTATCTGGAAATGCCAACTGGAATAACCTCCTACCTTCTGAGCTGGTCCTTCTGGTCATCTATTAAAAATCTAAAATCCCCAGAGACACACAGAAGGGAAGGAAAAGAGCCAGCAAACACTCTGGAATCATCAGCCACACGGTGTGCCATATTTCTTATCAGCATGATGTGCAGTCAGAAAAAAAATGTGAGTCCAGAAGACTCTCCTGCTCCTCTGGCTTTTGAGAATCGCCCAATTGCTCTAGGAGACTTACCAGTCAAAATAGCAGAGTTACTCTAACCAAGGAAGTAAGAAACTCAGCCTACTAACTAAATTTGGCTGGGAGCACCAAGGCTTATCCTGTTTTAGTCTTAAGTAAGCAAAAATGACTCCACTGTTGCTCTCAAGACACTCCTTTTCCTGCTATTTCCACAGAGATATTATCTCATAGACTCCGTAGAGGGAGGGCAATGGATGTCTCACACTGACCCCACATTTGTTTCTTGGAGCATTTAGAGGAGTAGCACTTTTCCAAGGCAGAAAGTCTGTCTTCTCTCGTCCATGCTGCCGCCATCTCAAGTTCTCTCCACTCAGTGCCACTAACCTAATCCAAGCAACCCTATATTTTCCTTGTCCACAGTCACCATGATACAACCCATTTTCTATCAACCAGCCCAAATGAGGTCTTAAATAACAGCTTTATTGATGTGTACTTTACATACCATAAAATTCACCTTTTAAAGTGCATAATTCATTGTTTTTAGCAAACTCAGAGTTGTGGGACTATCATCCCTGACTTTAGAACATATTCATCATCCCTAAAAGAAATCCCCATTAGCAGTCACTTTCCATTTCCTCTTCTTCCAAAGCCCCTCAGATCAGATCAGTCGCTCAGTCGTGTCCGACTCTTTGCGACCCCATAAACCACTATTTTGTCTCTCGGTTTTGCCTATTCTGGACATTTCATATAACTGCAATTATACAACGTGTGGTCTTTAGTGATTGGCTTTTTCACTTAGCATAACGTTTTTAAGGTACATTTTATGTTGTAGCAGAAACCAGTACTTCATTCTTTTTTTTATTGCCAATAAATAAATAATTTATTTCATGTGAATATAACACATTGTGTTCATCTTGTCATCAGATGGACAGTTGGGCTATTTCAATTTTTTGGTCATTATGAATAATGCTGCCATGAAGTTAAAGTTACATTTTTGTGTGGACATATGATTTCCATTCTCTTGGGTATGTACCTACAAGCAGACGTGCTAGGTCACGGATAACTCTATGTTTAACGTTTTGAGAAACTTCCAAACTGTTTTCAAAGTGGCTGCAGCAGTTTAGAATCTCACCAGAAACATATGAGAGTTCCAATTTCTCTACATTCTCACCAACACTTATTACTGTCTGTCTTTAGATTATATCTATACCCATGTGGCTTGGATTTGCATTTCCTAAAGGTCCGTCTAGTCAAGGCTATGGTTTTTCCAGTGGTCATGTATGGATGTGAGAGTTGGACTGTGAAGAAGGCTGAGTGCCCAAGAATTGATGCTTTTGAACTGTGGTGTTGAAGAAGACTCTTGAGAGTCCCATGGACTGCAAGGAGATCCAACCAGTCCATTCTAAAGGAGATCAGCCCTGGGATTTCTTTGGAAGGAATGATGCTAAAGTTGAAACTCCAGTACTTTGGCCACCTCATGCGAAGAGTTGACTCACTGGAAAAGACTCTGATGCTGGGAGGGATTGGGGGCAGGAGAAAAAGGGGACAACAGAGGATGAGATGGCTGGATGGCATCACCAACTCGATGGACGTGGGTTTGGGTGAACTCCGGGAGTTGGTGATGGACAGGGAGGCCTGGTGTGCTGTGATTCCTGGGGTTGCAAAGAGCTGGACACGACTGAATGACTGAACTGAACTGAAGTGAACTGAATGACTACTGATGTTGAGCATCTTTCCAAGTGCTTACTGACCTTTTGTATATTTCCTTAGGAGAAATGTTTAAGTTCTTTGCTCATCTTCTCAACTGGGTTATTTATCTTTTTTATTGTTGAGTCATACATGCTCTTTTGTATTCTTGGACACAAGTGCAAGTGATTTTTTTTTTTTTAAGTAAATCAGATTTTGTTACTCCTTCTGCTAATTCCCCATTATGTTTAGAATAAAATCCAAATTCTCACTCTGGCTTATAAGGTCCTACATGATTGTGCCACTTTCCCCCTCCCACGGTCCACTGTAGTCAGAGCAGTATTCTTTCTGCCCTTGAAACATAATAAACTCATTCATGTCTCAATACCATTGTAAGTATGTCACATCTGCCTGCTTGGAATTCTCTTTCCTTGCATGGCTTCTTTTTGTCATCAAATTAAAATATCAATCATCTTTTTGGACAATTTTTCCTAAAAAGAAAGTGTATCTGAAAAGCTCCCTCTCCACAAAAAGGAACAGTGAACTTTTGGGGATGATGGATATGTTCATTATCTTGATTAAGGTAATGGTTTCATGGAGAGATATATATATATATATATATATATATATATATGTCAAAACTTTTCGAACTGTATACTTTAAATATGTGCAACTTATTTTACTTCAATTATATTCAATAAAGCTGTTACACAAATCCTTTCACAGTTACTATTTTATTATACTTTATTTCCTTAGGAAAAATTGTTTATCTGAAATCATCTTGTTTATTTCTTGATTTAAATGTATATTGACTATCTCATCCCTCTAAAATTAAAGTGTCATGAGGGCACTTGATGAATGCTTTTCATCTTTGTAGCTACTGTATCCTCAGTTTGGCTCACAATTAGGTACTACAGAAATATTTGGCTAATTGAATGAATGAATCTGATAGAGGTTTAGAAATGAAACCCACAGACAACAGGAAGGGTGACTTTCTATTCTCTCAGATTTACCAGTACTTTTAGGAATGAGATTCTTACTATTTATTTTTATTACTCTTACTTATTTCTTACTCTTTATTAAGAGCTACCTCAAACTTTATCCTGGATGTTCTCCAACATCACGATCATCAGAAATATTGACTGTTAACTACTCTGTGGTACTATTCTAGTATTTTATGTATATTTGCCCATTAGTAGCAGTTATTTTAATAATAAGAGTATTATAATAATATAGCATATTACATAGTAATTATAATAAATACTAATAATTATGTTAATATAGAAAAACAGCAGCAGTAATACAATAAAAACACTTGTTTAGCATTTGGTGTTTGCTAGACATTATGTAAACATTTTGCCCAGGTAATCTCATTTATAAAGTAGGTATTCTTTTACAGATGAGGAATTTTGAGGTTTAGAGAGGTCAACTAACTGACCAAAAAGCCACACAGCTGGGAAAAGGCAGAGATGGACTTCAAATCTAAGTCTACCTAACATCTAAGCCCATGGTTTTTCCACTAAACTACAGAGCTGGTTAAGTATTTTTATGTAATATAATGTTACTCCAGCTGAAATACAAAGTTGGGATGTACACCTCAAGAATGATACTATTCAAACTCTGGAACAGTCCAGGAATAAGAGTAAGAGAGATGAGAAGCTAGTTGCCTGAGAATAAACCAAGCTATCTGAGCAAGGAAATTGTACTTTATGCCAAACTCCATATCTATCCTCAAGTGATGTTTAAATTCTTTCTGTTTCTGACTACTCTTGACTAGATGTTGGTTTTTTACCCTAGTTGCTGGCCCCTGATCCTCCTTTGCTTGTGAGTGAGGTTTACTGGTGAAGGTATGCTGACCATGGGAGATCTAGGTAAGCTCCCTTAGCAACTTGGGTTCCGACTTTACAAGCCTTTACCTTTAGTGCCAGGTGGCTGCAGGTTGTCTCCAGTCAAGGAACACCAGCCCACAGGGAAGATGTCACGGGAGTCGAAGCGGCACCAGTAGTCAAAGGCCCCTCGCCACCCATCGAAAGTGACAAGCACCTCTGAGCCCCGCACTTCCCCAATAGTGGCTGGGCAAATGAAATGAGGGTTCTTCCTGTCCACAGCTTCTAGCTTCATTCCCATTTTGAAGAAGTTGTGAGAAGGTGACGGTGGTTCCTAGATGAGAGACAAGAGATATAGACCTAGACACAAAGAGAGAGGCTATGTATGCCAAGAAACTGGTACTTCATTTGGATGATTAGAAAGTGCTATATAAGATTTACAATGGAACTTTAGACTTTCCTTTAAATGAACTTCAAAGTATACCAAAGTATTACTTTGTTAATTCTAATATTTTGACATCTTTGTTTCAGGTCTTTTTTTTTTTTCAAGAAATAAAAGGTAACAGACAAGGCTGAATCCTCCTTTGTGCCCTTCTCCATGAGTATTTTTATACTTTACTATTTGTGTGTGTGTGTGTATATATATGTAATTTGCACACTTTAAAATTTTATATAAATAGTATTATAGTGAACATATCATTCTACAACTTGCTTTTTTTGTTCAACACTATGTTTTTGAAATGTACCCATGATGTAAATTTAGCTCTAGTTTAACTGCTAATAGTACTCCATTATATCACAATTTATTTCCTCTCTTTTGACAGACATGCAATATTGTTTTGAATTGTTTACTATTTCAAAAGAGTTTTCACAGCCATTCTTACAGTTGTTTCTTTTTTCATATGTGGGACGATTTTTTTCAGTATGTATACCTAAGAGTAGAATTGTTGGGTTATAGGATGGATATATGGGCTTCCCTGATGGCTCAGATGGTAGAGAATCTGCCTACGATCCAGGAGACCCAGGTTCAATCCCTGGGTTGGGAAGATCCCCTGGAGAAGGGAATGGCTACCCACTCTAGTATTCTTGCCTGAAGAATTCATCTTCCACTTTATTAAATATTGTTAAACTGCCCTCCAAAACAGCTGTAAAACTGTGAACTCTCTCCAGTAGTGTAGCTAGTTTTGGGGTGCTGATTTGCAATGCAGTTGCATAGAGTTCCCAAAAGCTGTTGTATACTCTGTTACCCTTTGTCTTACTGTCTGATCCTGTACCAATAACACAGTCTTATTAAATGGGTATCTGGAAGAAAAAGTCCCCCTACTTTGTTATTGTTCACTATTGTTTTGGCTATTCTTTCTCCTCGATCTTTCATACGAAATAGATGGGGAAACAGTGTCAGACTTTATTTTTTGGGGCTCCAAAATCACTGCAGATGGTGACTGCAGCCATGAAATTAAAAGACGCTTACTCCTTGGAAGGAAAGTTATGACCAACCTAGATAGCATATTCAAAAGCAGAGACATTACTTTGCCAACAAAGGTCCATCTAGTCAAGGCTATGGTTTTTCCTGTGGTCATGGAGATCCAACCAGTCCATTCTAAAGGAGATCAGCCCTGAGATTTCTTTGGAAGGAATGATGCTAAAGCTGAAACTCTAGTACTTTGGCCACCTCATGTGAAGAGCTGATTCATTGGAAAAGACCCTGATGCTGGGAGAGATTGGGGGCAGGAGGAGAAGGGGACAACAGAGGATGAGATGGCTGGATGGCATCACCAACTCGATGGACGTGGGTTTGGGTGAACTCCGGGAGTTGGTGATGGACAGGGAGGCCTGGCGTGCTGCAATTCATGGGGTTGCAAAGAGTCGGACACGACTGAGTGACTGATCTGATCTTCAAGTTCCACAGGAAAATTCTATTTGTATTTTGATTGGAATCCCAGTGAATTTATAATTTGGGAAAAAATAACTTTTTATGTATGATATTGAGCCTTTCCTTCCATGAACATAGTATTTTCCATATGTTAAGTATTCTTTAATGGAGATTTCATCTTCAGTATAAGTTTAAAAGTTCCTTGTAAATATCTGATATTTTACTAACATTTTTCTAGCCATACTGTAACCTATTGCTATCTTAAAGAGTATCTTCAAAAATTTCATTTTCAAATCACTTGTTAAATAGGAATGACTTTATTTTTTAAAACTGATTTAGAATTGATGAAGAATTGATGCTTTTGAACTGTGGTGTTGGAGAAGACTCTTGAGAGTCCCTTGGACAGCAAAGAGATCCAACCAGTCCATCCTCAAGGAAATCAGTCCTAAATATTCACTGGAAGGACTGATGCTGAAGCTGAAACTCCAATACTTTGGCGTCCTGATGAGAACTGACTCATTTGAAAAGACCCTGATGCTGGGAAAAATTGAAGGCAGGAGGAGAAGGGGACGACAGAGGATGAGATGGTTGGGTGGCATCACCAGCTCAATGGACATGAGTTTGAGTAAACTCCGGGAGTCGGTGATGGGAGGCCTGGTGTGCTGCAGTCCATTGAGGTCCCAAAGAGTCGGATACGATTGAGCAACTGAACTGAACTGAATTGATTTATAACTGATTAGCTTATGCTGACTGATACTTTTTTGTCTTGCCTATTTGATTTATCAATTATTGAGAGATGTGTATTAAAATATCCTCTAACGAGTGTGGATTTTCTATGTAATTTTTTCCATGTAATTCTGTCAAATTTTGCTTTATCTATTTTGAGGCTATGTTTTTTAGGAGAATGTACAACTTTTATCTTCATAGTGATCTATTTTTTTTTAAAAATAATTAGATAGTAACTTCTTTAACGCTTTTTAGCACCAAAGTCTTTTTTGTCTAATTTTGGTACAATTAACACCAGCTTTATTTTGATAAAGGTTTGCCTGGTATATGTTTTATATTCTTTTATTTTTAACACCTTTGTGTCATATTACAGCAATGTCTCTTATAAACAGCATGCAGCAAGATTTAAAAACAATCTGATCTATGTCTGACTAAACTGATGAGTTTAATTTCTCATAACTGATGTATTAAATTTATTATAATTATCATTTCTAAATATCATTTCTATTTAACTTGATTTCTCAAGTTGTACCTTTAACTTCTTTTTTCTCCTTAACAATCAACTGAATTTTCTTCCCTTTTCCCCTTTCCATTGATTCAGATGTTAATCATTCTATATTTAATCTTTTGGTGGATCCCCTTCAGATCATAACTGTACAGCTGACATAATTAAGTCTAAAATTCATCCTTAATTAAACAACACTAGGACCTCTGAATATTTAAATTACTCCTGAGTTAACAGGTGTTGGATAATTTAGTTCCACACTGTTATACTGCCAACTGATCACTTTTGCTACTATAACTGGTTTATACAGTTACAGGCAATGATTGTTTAGTTATACTCACATGCTAACCTATCTTTCCCTAGCACTACATTTTACATCTCATTCTTACTTTCCAGGTTCAATTATCTTCTTCTTGAAACATACTCTTCAATTGTTCTTTCAGTGAATATATTTATATTAGTTTGCTGAAAATGTCTTGATTTTGCATTCATTCTGAAATAACAGTAGAATTAGATATAAAATTCTAGGTGGACAACTATTTTTTTCTTAATTCTTTTAAAGTATTATTCTATTATCTTTTGCCTTGTACTACTGCTGTCAAGAAATGTGTTGTCAGCCTAACTGCAGTGCCTTTGAAGGTTCAGTCTGCATTGTGAAAGTTGCAGATATGGAGAGCTTGCTGTACTACACCATTTTATATAAGAGAGTTGAGTGTGTGTGGATCTTTGTATTCAGGGGTTCCTGTAACCAGTCCCCCATAGATACTGAGGATGACTGTATTCTGTGTGATTATTTGCTCAGATTTTTTGACTTCAGTTATTCCACAATGTTTTAAAGTATACATTTGTGTTTATCACACATTCTGGAAAATTCTGTCATTATCTTTTCAAATATTGACTCTTTTTTATTCTGGAATTCATGTTCAGCATGTATCGGACCTTCTAATATTATTATCTTTATCTTTTCTCTTTAATATTTTCCATCTCTTCATCTCTCTGTATTGCACTCTGAAGAAATTCCTCACACATGTCTTAAAGTTAATTCTTATCTAGGTCTAAGTTGCCTAATCACCTATCTAAGATTTTTATTTTATTTTTAATTTTTAAAAGATTTTTAAATTTAAATGGTTTCATTTTAGATATTCAATTTGCTTTTTTAAACTCTGTCTTTAAAAAATAGAGGTTTGTACTTTTCTCATTTTAAAATTCCTTTTTATTCTTTAATCATTTTCAAATACTTTATTTAAAATTTCTATCTGATGTTTCTATTATCTGAAACTCCTTGAGGTTACAGTCTTACTGTTTGTTGTGTCTACTGATGTTTCATCATGAAGGATTTGCTTTGAGAGTTTTGAGGGCTCTGTGATTATGAACTGAACTGAACTGATTTTCAATGGTACTTCACTTTTGGGACTTCTATGACATCTGGGTTGAAAACAACCAAACCCTCTAGAGAGGTTTTGGGTTTCCTTCTGCCAGGCACTCAGAAATATCCCTCTACAATTTTGGAGTTCTGAGACAACACGGACACTATATCTGAACCTTGGATTTCCATGGGGGAAAGCTTTTATCAGAAGAATGACTCAGTTCCCCTACCCACGGCCCAGGCAGAGACTCTTCCTCGTCTTTTCACTGAGGAGTAAACATTTGAGGGATCCATTTGTTTTTTCATGTGGCTGTCCCAGGTCCATTTTCTGCCTTGCATGGGCCCAAGGCTTCAACTTCTATCTAACTCTAGTTGTTAAAAGACAAGGTCCTTAAAAAGTAAGACTGGTAAAGCCCGTTAAGGCATCAGCACGTTCAGTATACCTAACACTCTGGTTTTCCTTCTTCATTTTGGCCTTGGAGAATTCTCTTAATTCCTAGTAAGATCAGTAAAGCATTTAAAAGAATACTTGTTGGCCCCTACCTCCCACCATTTTGAGGTACTCTCCAGTGGAAGGATTTCAAATTGCCCAGTATACTGTATTCTGGGAACCATGGTGCTCTCAGGTTTTAGACTTAAATGGCATCATGTTATGCTAAGTCGCTTCAGTCACATCTGACTCTTTGCAACCCCAAGGACTGTAGCCTGCCAGGCTTCTGTCTATGGGATTCTCCAGGGAAGAATACTGGAGTGGGCTGCCATTTCCTTCTCCAGGGGATCTTCCCAACCCAGGGATCGAATCTAGATCTCTTACATCTCCTGCATTGGCAGGAGGGTTCTTTACCACAGTGCCACCTGAAAAGCCCAAATGGCAGCACAAGTAGTGCTAATTCAGTCTCCTTTATAGTAACTGCAACCTCATGAAAGATCAACTGAGAGGAGACTGACTGCCTTTTCCCTTGAAAAACCAGGAAAAACAAATACAGGTTTTTAATTCCTGTTCTACCACTTACTAGTCAGTCATGTGATCTGGGGCAAGCTCCTTATTTGAGTGTTTTGTTTCCTTAACTACTAAAGCAAAATAATAATTCTTGCTTCATAAAGTTAACTGTGGGTATTACATGAGACAGTGTATATAAAACCCAAACATACTGCAGGCACTTAAAAAATACTCTCATTCCTTCCTCTCTGTTTAGAAGATGGACATTATGGAATTCCATAAGAATAGCCTTTAGATTTATATTACATTTTATATGTTTTACTAACAAAAAATGTTTAATTTCTTAATAACCCTGTGAGGTAGACAGAAATCCACATTACAGATGAGGTCAAAACTTGTTATTAGAAGAGAAATAAGAAATCCCCAAACCCAGAAATCCTACCTTACAATCTAGTATTTCTCTGGGGATAATTGCTGCTTCATAAGGCACTTTAAAAATCCTTCTGCTGAACTAGTTTCTGAAAACGCATCCTCAGGCCATAAATATAATACAGACATCAGAGGCTCGGTAATTGAAAGGATGTACACATTTGACCTTAAGTAATTTGGAGCTGGTGATAGCTGAGGAATACCGTACCTTGTGGAAAATCCTGATGGGAGCCATCTCTGCTCCATTTAGCGTCTTCAAAAGGAACATGGGCCAAGAGGAAGCATTCAGCCGAAATCCTGCAGCAAACATAACGGGCAACAGATAAAAAATACATCTCAAAGGGAATTGCGATACCAAGTTTTCCCTTGGGAATCCAGCTACTCCTGCCACAACCTATGCTGTGATAGTTACAGACTGTTAGGAAAGGACTTAAAGGTTAAGCAGAGAAAATGCCTCATTAGACAGATGAGAAAATGAGGCACGTAAGAGGGAATGTAACTTGCTCAAGGTAATATTGCAAAGGTAGTAGTAAAGTCCCCAACCAAGTTTTCTGACACCAAGACAAGTATTATAGAATGTACATCATAATGCCTGAAAAGTTTCCTTGAAAAATCCAAAATAGATGTGTGATAGGAATAACAAATACTTAGAAATGATCTAGACAGTCTAGTGTGAAAGGGGATATAATAATCTCTTAAGAAACCAAATATGTCTGATAAATCCAATATACAAGTAAAACTTTTTAGTTTATCTCAATATAAATACGCTTTCACTCTCTCACTTTCTCTTTTCCCCTCTCTCACACATATACAGAATACAAAAAACTTTTGGATATTCATTTTTACTTAACGAAGGATCAGGCTTCATGAGGAAGATGAAAGGGGTCATTTTATTAAAAAATATTCATTTTCCAAAAGAGTCAAAGGAAGCCTAGAGAGGTTAATTGTCCATTGTCATTCCTCAATGACAAGTCATTGGAAAAGATCCTGATGTTGGGAAAGACTGAAGGCAAAAGGAGAAAGGGAAAGCAGAGGACGAGATGGTTAGATAGCATCACCGACTAAATGGACATGAATTTTAGCAAACTCTGGATGACAATGGAGAACAAAGGAGCCTGGTGTGCTATAGTCCATAGGGTTGCAAACAGTTGGACATGACTTAGTGACTGAGTAACGACAAGTCAAGAATATACTATTTAATTAATAAATTGTAAAAATAAGATCATTATCATATTTTCCAATTAGAGCTCCAAGTGCTCTCTTCAATTTGGCTTCAACCTTCTACTTGAGATACCAAAATCTAGTGCCTTTTGATAGTCTCCCAGTCAACCTCAGCTCTCCTGTTCCTGACAAAGGACAGACAGGCTGAACCACAGCTGCACAGCTGGAAACAGCAACAACAATATCTGATTACTGTGTACTTCACTGTGAGCCAGATACTGTGCTGGGCACTTTCTACTGGTTATCTAATTTAATCCTCAAGACAACTAGTGAGGTAGAAATTATCTTCATTTTATAGATGAGAAGAGAGGTATAAAGTAAACTGCTTAAATTTCAAAGTGAACAAATGGCAAAGAAAGGACTGAAACCCAGGCAATCTGACTGCCGAGCCCATGCTCTTACCCACTATGCTAAACTATCAATGTGCATGGGAGATGGAAAGGAAGAAGCAGCTTTGGGATTAAGTGTTAATTAAGAGCTATAATTAAATTAAAGGGGGGTGTGAGAAGAGAGAAAAAAATGGAAATAAGAAAAGAGGTACTACCCCACATGATCTAAATGCTTAGTCTCAAAGCTGGCTAGGCTAAATGGGGTTTCCCAAGGTCAGAAGACTTCCCGGGATAGCTCATTCTTATCAACAGTGGAGACAGCAATTTGTACACTCCTGTCAAACTGCTACCACTTCCGTTTTTGCCTGCCTAGCCTTTTTACCTTTTGCAAACACCCCCTACCCCGCTCCAAACCCTGATTTCAGGTGATTTGGTGGGGATGTCTACAGTGGGCTCTACCTACCTACCTGGTTATGGAATCCAAGATAACGCCATTTAAGAGCATCACATTCCCTTTAGACCAAAAGTATGTTATGTATGTCCCAAACTGGTTCAACTGTTTTCTGATATGATATGCATGTTGAAGAGCTTTTCTTTCTCTGAGATCATATTTGTAAGGGTGTTTGTAGATTTGGCACCGCTAACTAGAGAACATAACTGAGAATAAAGCCAACTCAGAGCAGAAGATGGAGAGACATGAGAGTATTTAAAACAACTCTCCTTAGGTCAGGAAAGGGTTGGAGCAAGCCAAACCCAGAGCAGATCTGCCATGAATAGTTCACTACACCTAAGAATAAGGCACAGCAAGGCACAGCTGTTCTAGAGAAATGTTCCCTGCACCTTTGTAAAACGGGGGAATAGGGAGGAGTGACTACACAATTAGAAAATTCAGATTCATGCCCTCAGTTCTCAACAACTAGAATGCCTCACCATGTGATTCCCAATTCAACTTTTCAGAAGTGGGTTTCTGAGAGGCTTCTATCTCACCTGGTACCTGAGCTAAGGAAAAAAAAAAAATCCTCTCATTCTGGAAACCCTTATTATAATAATAGCTAATATGTATTGAATGCTTATCATGTACTACTTTACAGGTACCTTCTCTCAGGATATTTCAAATAATACCATGAGAAGTACACTATCATTATCCCTAGTTTGCAAATGATGAAAGAGAAACTCAAGGGAAGTAGTTCATCTCAGGTAGTAAGTGGTGGAAACAGATTCTACTATATAAGGGTCTTACTCCAAACCTCATGTTATTAACTATGTTTCCCTACCTCCTAGCAAGCTTCTTCAAGAGTATAAGGGCACAACAGAAATGCTGCCGAACCAATTACTGAGTACTTTATCCCCCAACCCCCTGGTTCTCTTTCACTATACCATGCTACTTCCCACAAAAAACATTTATTATGCTCATATTATGTGCTAGCCTCCAAGTGCTAAGTACTTGTAAACGGGCTATCTCATTTAATCACTTCTACAGCTCTGTGAATTTGGTATGAGAAAAGCAGCACTGGTTTTGGATCCAGGCTGCCTAGATTCAAATTCAGCTCTGCTACTTAGCTGGTATGTGATATCTGGGAAATAATAAGGTCCCTTACTGGCTTTAGTTTCCTCAACAAAAAAGTGGGATAAGACTAGTAACTACTTCAGTGGGTTGTTTTAAGGATTAAAATAAGTTAATATAAACACATGTGAAGCACTTAAAAAGATACCTGGTATATAATAAGTATTAAATAAATGCTGGCTTTTATTTTGACTCTTATAGACAAAAGACTGAGCTAGTCAATAGCAGAGCAGGATTTAAACTGCATTCTTCTGTCTTCAGAGCCTTCATTATTAATCAGCACGTTAATGTCTTCAAGCATTTAATCATTCAGTTCTACCATGCTATCTCTCTTGCTAAGAGTTGGAGTTGTACATTTGTGCAAGAAGGAAAAGGAAAAAACAATAATTTGAGGGTCTCCTAAAATTAAACAATGGCATGCAAGAAACAGGCCAGGTGGTAAGAAATCTGAACCTCTGAAGTGGGAGCACCTCAGTATCTGGCCACTGGCTCTCTCTTCTTTGGTCTGTACTCCTTTCCCATCAACGGTGACTGCCAACTTATATCTCTAACCCAAACCTCTGTTCTGAGCTTCATGCTCATATTTTCAACCGCCTTATTCTATAATTCTTAGATGCCAAGAAATCTCAAAATTAGTGAGTCTAAAACAAAACTCTTGATTTTACAACCCCCTTTCCTCTAGTCACCTCATCTTGGTTAACAGTACGAGTTATTTAAACCCAGGTTCTGAGACCAAACTTATGGGGCTTCCCTGGTGGCTCAGAATGTAAAGCATCTTCTGCCTGCAATGCAGGAGACCTGGGTTTGATCCCCAGGTCGGGAAGATCCCCTGGAGAAGGAAATAGCAACCCACTCCAGTACTCTTGCCTGGAAAATTCATGGACGGAGAAGCCTGGTAGGCTACAGCCCACGGGGTCGCAAAGAGTTGGACACGACTGAGCGACTTCACTTTTACTTTTCTGAGACCAAAAAGCCTGGAAGTTACTCTTGGTTCTTCCATTTCTACTGCCTCTCAAATACAATTAATCAGCAAGTACTGATGGCCCTTACATCGAATGTATCCTAAATTGAACCATTCCTTGCCATTCTGTATTTCTCCCCCACTAACGCCCTAATCTAAGCCACAGTCAGGCTCTGTCCATCCTACGACAACAGCTTTTTAACCACTCTGCTTCTATTTTTGCCTCCCTACTGTCTATCTTCCACACAGCAATCAGAATGATATGGTTATATTTCTAAAAATATAAATCAGATCACATCACTCTTATGCTTACATCTTATACCACAAAATAAATCTAAAGTCTTTATGTATTTAACAAAACTTACAAGATCTGGAACTTGCTTGCGTCTTATAATTCATCTCTCTCTCCCCTACCCTTTGAGTACCGGTCTTCCTATTTTCCAAGCACACCAAGCTGTGTCCCTCTGCCTCCAACGCCCTTTCCTTTTCTCAAATCTTGTATTAGTTCTTTGCTAACCTCCTCAGAGTGGCATTCCTAGACTACTCTACCTCAAATAGCCTCCTAGATTCTGCACCTTATTATCCTTAGCTTTCATCAGCTAAGGATAATTTTCTTTTTTCCATGTAATGTGTTTTTTCTAACCAGAATATAAGCTCCATAAAAGTTTTACTAAGCAAAGGAAAAAAATCTCCACTTATTAAATGGGTGCTAGGAAATGCTTTATCATGTTATCTCATTTAATCCTCACAAAAACCATGTGTGGCAGAGTTTATTAATGATCTGGCAGGTCAGGCACCTGAAACTGAAGGTTACAAGTCAAGGTAAAGCAACTTACCATTGGCCACACAACTAAACTAGTAAGTGGCTGGGGTAATATTATAAAGCCAGGTCTCCAATTCTAACCCCAGGCATTTGCGAGTGTTCTGTGCTTACCTAAGCTTTCTTTTACAAATATTTATAAACAAACAGTTCCAAAGAACTTTCAGATGCTCCCAAGACTGTTGGACTACTGAATAAATTAAGGTTTGTCTGTTTAAACAGTGATCTGAGCGAGCTCTGGACTTGAGTGTAGATACTCAGGCTAGAATCTAATCGCAGTTCATGCCCTCTGGTGGCAGGTAACAGAACAGCACTCGTACCAGGAAGCACATGTACATGTGTACATGTATGTAAAGCTCCTCTGGGAGGAGAAAATGATTTGAGAATCATCTTGACAGTTATAGAGTCTAAAGCTCCTCTAAGTTATTAGACTCTATGGCTCTCAAGATGATTCCTAAATCATTTTTCTCCTTCCAGAGGAGCTCTACATACATGTACAAACACAAATACATGTCGAGAAACATGCCACTCACTCGCTCATAACCCTGGACAACTCACTTCGCTTTCCCTGTTTCTGTATTTGTCAGCTGATGACACAACTAAAGCAGTGCTTCCAAACTGAGTTTGGGTGGGCTAAACCTAAATTAGGAGAAGGCGACGGCACCCCACTCCAGCACTCTTGCCTGAAAATCCCATGGACGGAGGAGCCTGGTGCACTGCAGTCCATGGGGTCGCTAAGGGTCGGACAGGACTGAGTGACTTCACTTTCACGCATTGGAGAAGGAAATGGCAACCCACTCCAGTGTTCTTGCCTGGAGAATCCCAGAGACGGGGGAGCCTGGTGGGCTGCCGTCCATGGGGTCGCACAGAGTCGGACATGACTGAAGCAACTTAGCAGCAGCAGCAGCAGCAAACCTAAATTATACCTCAAGAGTGAGAGAAGTGAGAGCTGGGGGAGAGAGACGCTGAACAAACTCTCTTCCCTGAGTAAGAAGTGAATGTTCAGCCAGGTTGGATTTGGGAAGGACTGCTAGAATTCCTTTTGGTTCTGCCAGGATGCTGTCACCACTTTGCTACTCCACTCTCATATACACACTCAAACACAAGTTAATACAGATTTATTTAATTGGGGGTGGTTGTGACTAGTCTTGAGATAAGTGTAGGTAAAGATGGGTCTGGCATTATTCAATGTCAGGGGCCTTTCTGCAGAGAAGAGAGTTCAGTGAATATTTTTAAAATTACCTTTATCACATAAGTATTTAAGATACTGTAATTAAAGTTACTTCTCTCTAAAATTTTACCCCTTCCATCAATTTCTAGAAATAGAGTTCAAATTTCCATAACCATAAGTGAGATGCGCATCTTTTAAAACCCCCCTTTCCACTGACAGACTCCGGAGGTTACTGACCATATGAGAAGACTGACTAGTGTTGGGAATATAAAAGAGCTCAAGTCAATGTCCCCTACACACCAGGGTATGTGATCAAGTTTGCTGAACAGGTAGTTTATACTGAGATCCTGACACAATTGACTAGGGGCCTCACTAGAGGCCAGCTCTGATATAGACTGCTGCTACTAAGTCGCTTCAGTCGTGTCTGACTCTGTGCGGCCCCACAGACGGCAGCCCACCAGGCTCCCCCGTCCCTGGGACTCTCCAGGCAAGAACACTGGAGTGGGTTGCCATTTCCTTCTCCAATGCATGAAAGTGAAAGTGAAGTCACTCAGTCCTGTCCGACTCTTAGCGACCCCATGGACCACAGCCTTCCAGGCTCCTCTGTCCATGGGATTTTCCAGGCAAGAGTACTGGAGTGGGGTGCCATTGCCTTCTCTGCTGATATAGACTAGGGACTCTCAATCTTGAATACTGGAATCCCCTGGGGAGCACTAAAGAACACATTATCCTACCCCCAGAAATTCAGATTTAATTGATATGAGGTAAGGCCTCACCCTAAAGGAGATCAGTCCTGGGTGTTCATTGGAAGGACTGATGTTGGAGCTGAAACTCCAATACTTTGGCCACCTGAAGCAAAGAGCTGACTCACTGGAAAAGACCCTGATGCCGGGAAAGATTGAGGGCAGGAGAAGGGGACGACAGAGGATGAGATGGTTGAACTGCATCACCAACTGGATGGACATGGGTTTGGGTGAACTGCAGGAGTTGGTGATGGACAGGGAGGCCTGGCGTGCTGTGGTTAATGGGGTTGCAAAGAGTCGGACATGACTGAGCAACTGAACTGAAGGCCTAGGCAGTGAAATTTTTGAGAGCTGCGTAGGTAGTTCTAACTGGCAGCCATGTTTGAGAATTAGTGATCCATACGGTCCTGTTTAGAAGAAATAACCTCAGACTAAGTATAGAATGGACCATTAAAACAAGGGGATGTGAGGAAAAGATTGACATTATCTGAGAATCATTCTACCTTTTCACCTGGAGGACTATGCAATGTTCCTATTTGAACAGAACACACATACTTATACACACACACACACACAAACCACACAAGATTTTAATAGAGAATAATGGTCTCAAGAGCAATGCTTCCCAAATATAAACCAGCTGTGTCAGAGTCTCGGGAGAGCCATTTTACCATGCAGAATCCCAAGCCCCATTACCTAGAGATTCTGACTCAGGAACTCTGGGGAGAGGTCCAGAGGAGGCCTGGGGAACATGAACACACACACATATATACATGTAATTATATTCATAATTTAAAGTTTTTTATTTTGAAAAATTTTAAACCTAGAGAAAAGTAGCAAAAACAGTACAGGAACAAATTATGCACCCTTCACCTGGTTCAACAACTAAATAATACTTCACCACAGTTGCTTTCCATCTAGCCACAGTTTTCCTCTGAACTATGTGAAAGTTAGAGACATCATGATACTTCACCTCTATATATGTCAGGACATGTGTCCTGACAACAAGGACATTCTCCTTTAAAACTGCAATATTATCTTATCCAAGAAATTTAATTAAAAGTATTCTCAAATGTCCCCGAATCTTTATAGCTATTTCATTTTAAAATACACCACGGATTACATATTGTATTTGGTTGTCATATTTCTTTAGTCTCCTTTAATCTACAATAGTTCAGTTGCCTTTTGTTTTTCACGAAATTACTACTTTTGAAGAGTCTGAGCTGTTTTACAGAATGTCCCAAAATTTGGATTTCTTTCTGATTGTTTCCTTATGATTACATTCATGCTAAATAGTTTTGACAAAAATACTACACAAGTGATGTTGAGTACTTCTCACTTCATTGGTCTGATCAATGATGATACTAAATTTGATCACTTGTTAAGGAATGATTGACAGATTTCTTTATTGTAATCCCCCCTTATAATTAATAGATAATCAGTGGGGGAAAACTTCAGGACTATGTGAATATCCTATTCTCCAATAAGCTTTTTTTTAGCATTCATTGATTGTCTTGGCCTGAATTCATTAAAATGGTGACTGACAAAATGCTAACTTTCTATCATTTTTAATATTTATTAGTTGATATTCTGCAAAGGACTTTCTCTGCAACTTTCTTTTTCTAGTGTTTCACTAGGGACCCACGGTGCTACTACATTGTATTTTAATTTTTATTATTCTTTTTGATGGTTTTATTTTTCCAGTTTTGGTTAGTTGAAGTCTCTTTAGGCTGGCTCCTATATCCTTTTGATATGTACCCATCATTCTTTGAAACTGTTTCCTGGCAAAATAAGATGTTCCAGATTCACCTGTTGCTCAGTCTTGAAATCAGCCATTGCTTCAAGGAGCCATGATTCCTTTAAGTGGAGAATGGGATTTAGAAATCAACTAATTTGGAAATTTAGAAATCAACTCCTCACATTGCTGCTGAGGAGTCATTGTTTCTAGGCCTTTCAATAGATAGAGCTTGGGACATATACATACATACACGTATACATGTACCATCTTGGAATATATACATATACACATGTAAACATGTATATGTTCTAAGGGAATATGTATTATATGTTAATATATATGCATATTTTAATATATATAATTATAGATTTATATACCTATTTTAAGTAGAGTTCATAACATACCTTCAATTCAAATCCTACACTGCAAGGTTCTTCATCTTCTCCTATTACATATTTTGTATCTTATTTACTCATTACATTTATCTTCAACACACACAAAATAGTTTCAGATTATTATGGTGAAACCACTAACATTATTTTTAAAAAAAGTCAGAATTTTCCTTTGAAATATGTCCCAATGAGGGTGTACTGTAAGGGTTCTGATTGTTGGAATTTTTTCAATGTGGCTATGGTAATCATTTGATACAGAGTTCAATTTGTTCCTGTTTATCAAGTTTCAGTTCAGTTCAGTTCACTCAGTCGTGTCCGACTCTTTGCGACCCCATGAATTGCAGCATGCCAGGCCCCTCTGGCCATCACCAACTCCCAGAGTTCACTCAAACTCACATCCATCGAGTAGGTGATGCCATCCAGCCTTCTCATCCTCTGTGGTCCCCTTTTCCTCCTGCCCTCAATCCCTCCCAGCATCAGAGTCTTTTAGAATGAGTCAACTCTTCGCATGAGGTGGCCAAAGTACTGGAGTTTCAGCTTTAGCATCAGTCCTTCCAAAGAACACCCAGGACTGATCTCCTTTAGAATGGACTGGTTGGATCTCCTTGCAGTCCAAGGGACTCTCAAGAGTCTTCTCCAACACCACACTTCAAAAGCATCAATTCTTCGGCGCTCAGCTTTATTCACAGTCCAACTCTCACATCCATACATGACTACTGGAAAAACCACAGCCTTGACTAGACGGACCTTTGTTGGCA
>NW_011495044.1:3670600-3701848 GCF_000754665.1 Bison bison bison | reverse complement strand
TGTTGGCAAAGTAATGTCTCTGCTTTTGAATATGCTATCTAGGTTGGTCATAACTTTCCTTCCAAGGAGTAAGTGTCTCTTAATTTCATGGCTGCAGTCACCATCTGCAGTGATTTTGGAGCTCCGCAAAAATAAAGTCTGACACTGTTTCCACTGTTTCCCCTTCCCGTGAAGTGATGGGACTGGATGCCATGATCTTAGTTTTCTGAATGTTGAGCTTTAAGCCAACTTTTTCACTCTCCTCTTTCACTTTCATCAAGAGGCTTTTTTAGCTCTTCACTTTCTGCCATAAGGGTGGTGTCATCTGCATATCTGAGGTTATTGAGATTTCTCCTGGCAATCTTGATTCCAGCTTGTGCTGCTTCCAGCCCAGCGTTTCTCATCATGTACTCTGTATATAAGTTAAATAAGCAGGGTGACAATATACAGCCTTGACGTACTCCTTTTCCTATTTGGAACCAGTCTGTTGTTCCATGTCCAGTTCTAACTGTTGCTTCCTGACCTACATATAGGTTTCTCAAGAGGCAGGTCAGGTGGTCTGGTATTTCCATCTCTTTCAGAATTTTCCACAGTTTATTGTGATCCACACAGTCAAAGGCTTTGGCATAGTCAATAAAGCAAAAATAGATGTTTTTCTGGAACTCTCTTGCTTTTTCCCTGATCCAGCGGATGTTGGCAATTTGATCTCTGGTTCCTCTGCCTTTTCTAAAACCAGCTTGAACATCTGGAAGTTCACGGTTCACGTATTGCTGAAGCCTGGCTTGGAGAATTTTGAGCATTACTTTACTAGCGTGTGAGATGAGTGCAATTGTGTGGTAGTTTGAACATTCTTTGGCATTGCCTTTGTTTGGGATTGGAATGAAAACTGACCTTTTGCAGTCCTGTGGCCACTGCTGAGTTTTCCAAATTTGCTGGCATACTGAGTGCAGCACTTTCACAGCATCATCTTTCAGGATTTGGAATAGCTCAACTGGAATTCCATCACCTCCACTAGCTTTGTTTGTAGTGATGCTTCCTAAGGCCCACTTGACTTCACATTCCAGGATGTCTGGCTCTAGGTGAGTGATCACACCGTCATGATTATCTTGGTCATGAAGACCTTTTTTACAGTTCTTCTGTGTATTCTTGCCACCTCTTCTTAATATCTTCTGCTTCTTTTAGGTCCATATCGTTTCTGCCCTTTATCGAGTTTAGTCATATACTAAAAGTTAGCCAATTTTAGTATATGCCTGTTCATCTATTTTTGATTTAATTTTATGTAGTAAGTAACACTTTCAAATAATTCAAAAGTCAAAAGAATATAAATGGGTATTCTCCAAGAGGTCTGTCATTTTTATTCTTTCCACACTATTCCCAGACACTCCCCATAGGCAACCTTTTCATTATTTTCTCGTTTTAATAGTCCAGTGTTTCTTTTTATAAAAATAAGTATATAAAATATATATAAGTTCATGTACATTATATATATATGTGCATGTGTGTATACACATATATTTCCTTCTCTTTCTCAAAAGTAAATGGTATTAAATATGTTCATATCAATGTGTAATCATCACCATCATGTATTTCCAGAATTTTTTCATCTTCCTCATATCAAACTCTGCCCATTAAACAGTAACTCCTCAGTCCTTTGTCCCCTCTCCCAGTTCCTTGCAAATGTCATTCTTTTTTCTGTAGGTACTCAGTGGAATCACGTGACTGGCTTATTTCATTTAACATAGTATCTTTAAGGTTCACTTACACTGTAGCACGTCAGAACCTCCTTCCTTTGTAAAGCTGAATAATATTCTGCTATGTGTATATACCACATTTTATTTACTCATTCTTCTGTCAATGGAAACTTGGGCTGTTTCGGCCTTTTGGATATTATGAATAATGCTGATAATATGGGTATAAAAATACCTCCTTGAGTCCTTACTTCATACTTTTTTGCCTATCTATCCCAAAGTGGAATTGCTAGATCATATGGTAATTTAACTTTTAACTTTTTTTTGTGGAAACACCATATTGTTTTTCATAGTGGCTACGCCATTTTTCATTTCCAGTACTCACCAATACACAAAGTTCCAATTTCTCCACATCCTCACCAACACTTGTTATTTTCTATGTGTTTGATACTAGCCATTCTAATGGGTGTGAAGTATTATCTCATTGTGATTCTGATTTCCCTAAATGATTAGCAATATAGAGTATCTTTTCATATGCTTATTGGACATTTGTACATCTTCTATAGAGAAATGTCTATTCAAGTCCTTTGCTTATTTTTCAATCAAGTTGTTTATTTGTTACTGTTGAGTTCAAAAAGTCTTAAAAAATATATTGTGGATAGTAACCCCTGACCAGATACATGATTCACAAATATTTTCTCCCATTCCATGAGTTCCCTTTTCACTCTAACACTTTCCTTTAATAAACAAAATTTTTAATTTTGATGCAGTCAAATATAACTATTATTTTTCTTTTGTTGCCTGTGTTTTTGGTGTCATATCCAGACACCACTGCCAATTCCAATGTCATGAAGCTTTTCCTCTGTTTTCTTCTAAGTTGTATGGTTTTAGCTCCTACATTTAGGTTGTTGATTCATTTTGAATTAATTATTATATAAGAGTGTAAGGTAAAGGTCCAATTTCATTCTTTTGCATGTGGATATCCAGTTTTCCCAATATTCAGCATACAATATTGTATGTTGAATTGGTTTATGTGACTTTGAAAAAATAATAGCTTTATTGTGGTGAAACTCAATTATACTTTTAAGTATCTGATTCAATGGTTTTTAGAGTTATGCAAAGATAATTCTATTGGCTTCCCTGGTGGCTCAGATGGTAAAGCATCTGCATGCAATGAGAGAGACCTGGGTTTGATCCCTGGGTCAGGAAGATCCCCTGGAGAAGGAAATGGCAATCCCCTCCAGTACTCTTGCCTGGGAAATCCCATGGATGGAGGAGCCTGATAGGCTAGTCCATGGGGTCGCAAAGAGTTGGACGCAACTGAGCGACTTCTCTTCTCTAAAGATAATTCTACCTAATTTTGGAAGATTTTTTATCATTCTTCTACTCTCCCTGTTCTCAGTTTATCCCAGTCCCTGGAAACCACTAACCTCTCTGCCTTTTTAGATTTGCCTATTTTCTCCCATTGTTTGGGTTGTCTTTTCACTTCCCTGACAGTGTGTCTGGAAGCATAAAAACTTTTAATTTTGAGGTCTATCAGTTTTTTTCTATTCTTTGTGCTTTTGGAGCCAGATCTAAGAAAACCACTGCCTAATCCAAAGTCGTGAAGATTTACTCCCATGTTTTCTTCTAAGAGTTTTAGGTCTGTTATCTACTTGCAATTAATTTTTGTATATAGTGTGGAAATGGCAACCCACTCCAATACTCTTGCTTGGAAAATCCTTGGATGGAGGAGCCTGGTAGGCTACAGTCCGTGGGGTCACAAAGAGTTGGACACAACTGAATGAAAAAAAAAAAAAAAACAACTGGGGTCCAATTTCATTTTTTTATATGTGAATATCTAGTTGTCCCTGTGCAGGTTGTTGAAAACCCTGCTGAATTATCTTGGCACCTTTGCTGAAAATCAACTGAGCATAAATGTATGGGTTTATTTCTAGACTCTCAAATCTAACCCTCTTATCTCTAAGTCTATGTTTATTTTATGCCAGTACCACAGTGTCTTGAGTACTGCTGCTTTATAGTAAGTTTTGAAATCAAGAAATGTACGTTCTCACAAGTCTGCAGAGTTTTGTCAAAGTTCATATGACTTTCTTCCTTTGCTATTTTAATATGGTAAAGTCCACTAATGATTTCGCTAAACTTAAATCTTTTCATTCTCCCCAAACCCCTACCACTTTGTCTTGATGCATCACTGTTTTAAATATGTTGAATTCTACACACACACACATACACACACACACACACACACACCATCATGTATAAGTATTATTATAAAAATCCTAAATAAAATATTAGGAATTAGAATTCAACATATAGTTTTTTTTTTTTTTTAAGTATCAAAGTTCTACTTGTTTATAAAAAGAATTTGGATATTTTCTTACTTTTTCTATGATCCAGAAGTGCACTGTCTAATACCATGCCACCAATCACATAGGTTTTCAACTTTAAATTACAATTAAATAAAATTAAAAATTCAATTCTTTAGTTGCAGTAGCCACATTCCAAGTGCTCTACAGTCACACGAGGCTGGACATGTATCATACTGGACAGCAAAGACACAAAACATTTCAATCATCATAGAAAAGTTCTTTGGGTATCACTGACCTACAGCAACTTGTAGGTAATTAAGAATTGGGACTATTTGGTATTCAAGATTTTGAAGGATTTCCCTGTAAAATAATCTGTACATAGTACTTTGATGTAGGTGTTTTGAAAACATGTTTTCTATAGATCTGTTTAAACATTGTGATGCTCCTAACTAGCTTTCTGGTTTATTACACTATTGCTCCCTTTGTCACTTCTACTTCTGTATATCTGCTCTAATTGCTTTTTTCTTTATTAGGCTAACTAGTGGCTTGTATGTTTTGTTGATGCTTTCTCCAAAGAACCAGCACATTGATCTTCTGCTTTTCTATTTTCTACCTCACTAATCTCTTTTTATCTTTATTTTTTCTATTTATTTCTCCTTTGTATTTTCTTTGGGTTATAACTTTTCCTAGCTTTCTGAATTGGGAGCTTAAATTTTTAATATTTATCCTTTCATTTTTATTTATGACAGGTATTTAAAGCTATGATTTTTTTTCCAATCACCCCTTTGATTGTATCTCAGACTTCTGATGTGATGTTTATTATCACTATGTTTTAGGAATTTTGAAATTTTGTCTTATATATCCGTTTTCCAAACAAAAACCGTTTAAACAAAGAGCTTTAAATTTCAAGGTGGAAGGGTATTTGCCAAGGTATACAGTTTGGTATGCATACACACACACACACACACACACACACACACACACACAATCTATCTTATTCATTAAAGTCTTCAGCACTTTTACTTTTTGTACTCTTAGCCTGTCTTGAGAGATGTGTGTTAAATATCCTATAGTATGTTTATCTATATCACTTTGTATGTACTGTAATTCCTATTTTATGAATTCTACCATGTCTAAAGGGCTTCCTGGGTGGCTCAGTGGTAAAGAATCTGACTGCAATGCAGGAGATGCGGGTTTGATCACTGGGTAGGGAAAAATCCCCCGGAGAAGAAAATCACAACCCTTTCCAGTATACTTGCCTAGAAAATCCTATGGACAAAGGAGCCTGGTGGCCTACAGTCCATGGGGTCACAAAGAAGCAGACACAACTTAGTGACTAAACAACAACAACAGTCATGTCTGATAACAGAATTTTAACCTCTGCTTATTTAACTTATATGCAGAGTATATCATGCAAAATCCTGGGCTAGATGAATCACAAGCTGGAATCAAGATTGCTGGGAGAAATATCAACCACCTCAGATACGCATATGATACCACTCTAACAGCAGAAAGTGAAGAGGAAACAAAAGGCCTCTTGATGAGGGTGAAAGAGGAGAGTGAAAAGCCTGGCTTAAAACTCAATATTCAAAAAACTAAGATCAGGGTATCTGGTCCCATCACTTCATGGCAAACAGAAGGGGAAAAAGTGGAAATTGTGACAGATTTTATTTTACTGGGCTCTAAACTCACTGAGGACGGTGACTGAAGCCACAAAATTAAAAGACGCTTGTTCCTTGGAAGAATAGCTATGACAAACCTAGATAGGATATTAAAAAGCAGAGACATCACTTTGCTTAACAAGGTCCGTATAGTCAAAGCTATGGTTTTTCCAGTAGTCATGTACAGATATGAGAGTTGGACCGTAAAGAAGGCTGAGCACCAAAGAATTTATGCTTTCAAGCTGTGGTGCTGGAGAAGACTCTTGTGAGTCCCTTGGACTGTAAGGAGATCAAACCAGTCAATCCTAAAGGAAATCAACCCTGAATATTCATTGGAAGGACTGATGCTGAAAGCTGAAGCTCTAATACTTAGGTCACCTGATGCAAAGAGCTGACTCACTGGAAAAGACCCTGATGCTGGGAAAGATTGAAAGCAAAAGGAGACGCGGGTGGCAGAGTAGGAGATGGTTAGATAGCATCGTTGACTCAGCGGACATGAATCTGAGCAAACTCCGAGAGACAGTGGAGGACAGAAGGGCCTAGTGTGTTGCAGTCCACAGGGTCACAGAGAATTGGGACATGACTTTGTGAAAGAACAACAACAAACCTCTGCTACTATATTGTTTGAAGTTGCTTCATACATCATTTGTCATCTTTTACTTTTAGCCTTCCCGACTCACTTTATTTTAGGTATGTCTCCTGTACAGTGTAAAGTTGGATTTGACTTTGAACATCAATCTGAAATGTTTTAACAGGTGAGTTAAATGTAAATGTTCATTTATATTCTGTATACTCTGTATAAATCACACTCAACTTTACACTCTGTATAAATTACGTATTTGTTCTCAACTTTATCACCGTATGTTTTATTTTCTGCATTTTCCATAGTTCATCTCTTTGTATCATATATTTCTTGACCATTTTGTTCTTTTGGTATTGAGGAAGTTTGGGAATTTTGTTTTAGTGGTTATCTTTATACTAACATACTTTATAATGTCCTTAATTCCCCCATTTCCTCATTTAGGCTACCACTATCTGATTTATTGGTTTTAAATGATATCCTCTGATCCTATCTAAAGATATTACAGGAGGAAAGGGACTTGCTTTCTGGTCCCACTGCATCTGCTGGCAGGCTTCTGCAGCACTCCCATCTCCTTGGTTGCCTGTGTCCTGGAGCACTGGACAGTTAGTAGTTAAGTATCCGGTGGCCAGCAACAACAGCAGCAGCTCTGCCTCCACCACTTTCTCCCATCTTAAATGGTTTTGTAAGAGTTTCTAGAGAGAGACACACCTCTCCATGAACAGTCTTCTCTGCACTATAGAAGGCAAATTTCTAGCAAGTTCCACTGCTGTGGCACTAGTGATTTCTCTCATCCAGTGAGCAACCGTGCCCCCTCCAACACGGCTTACATCTCAGGCCTGAGATGGGGGAAGGGAGGCTCTTCCTTGGGCTGTCTATCTCTGCCCCAGTGTAGTGGCTTCTCCTTATGTCTGTTCTTCAAATATTCCTTAGAGTTCTCTGCCTTTTGACTAGCCAATCCCTGACTCCAACTCTCTGTTAGAGTTAACAATTTCATTAAACTTTCTGTGTTCCTTTCTCACTGGACCCAGACTGATACCATACTATTCTACTCTTGTTCCTACCTTTGTTTTTCTTAGATATATCACCTGTTATTTGGATGAAGCTCTTTCCATAATTGATTTAGGAAGGGGCTGGGGTCACAATATTTCCTGTGTTCTTGCACATTAAAAACTCTTTCAGTATAATCTCAGCACTTGAAAAAACAGCTTGTCTATATATAAACCTGTCTTTTCTTTCCTCAAATTTCTTAAAAATGCTCCTCCATTTATAGCCTTGCTTTGCACTTTGCTGTTGAAAAGTATGATGTAAACCTGACTTTCTTTGCCTTGAAAATAATTTGGCTGTTTTGCTAGAGGCTTAGCTGACTTTTTCTTTATTCACAGAGTATAACTGTTTTACTAGAAAAGGTCTTAGAGTTGACAATTTTCCAGGAATAAGGTAGGCTTTTTCAATATGAAGGTTCAGGTATTTTCCCATTTTTGAAACATTTTCTTACATTACAATTTTAAGTATTAATCCTGTTTATCTTCTTTAGGGAATCCAAATATACATGTACACATACATATACCCAGAGGACCTTTTTGACTACATTCTATATCTAACAGTTTCTTTCTGATACTTTTAAACCTTTTCTTCTAATATTTACTTTTATTCTCTTGACTATTTTATTTCTTTTCTCAATGTCTCTTATTATATTTTAAGTTGAATATATTGTCCCAATGGGTACCTTGGAACTGAGTCTTCAATTTAGATTATTTTTCTTTCTTCATTTTTTTCCTTGAGTTTGCACAATTCTATTTTCATATCTTCCTATTTACTGTGCATTTCTAGTCTGACTTAAAATTTACGATTCAAGGTATTTTTTTTCGTAGATGTCAATACTTATTTAATTCAAGATGGGTCATTGTGCAACAGTTTTCCTCTGATTAGTCACTGATTTTTGGCTTAGAATTTTCAGTAGTTAAAATGGTTTTATCTTCTACTTCTGTTTTTCCTCATGTAGAAGTTTTTTATGGATGTTGACTGCTGTTTCCTAACGATTTAAAATGTCATATTTTCTCGGGCTAGCAAAAAACAGAATGTTCCATTTTGTCAGGAATCTTGGGTCATGAGTTTTCTGTCGGCATAATGAAATGCAGCTTCTTTAGTGGAGCCTGTTTGGGATGCGGTGGGATAGGAAGACCCGAATGTCTTCTGATTTTATGATTCTCTTTGTTCCTGTGTAACTCTAAACGATTACCCATGGCTTCCTTCTTTTCCTTCAATATTATGTTTATCTCTCCCATGAAGGTAGTTATCAGCCCACGGCTGCTATCTCTGGTCCCTCACACTTTTAATTCATTCTCTTTCTTCTGATTCTCCAGTAGACAATGCTCTTATCAAGTAGCTCTTAGTTCTCTTTCAGTATTTCCAACTCTGGATGGGCCTATCTTTTTCTGGGAGTGATTTTGGCTGTGTTAGGCTCCCATTGCCCTCTGCCTTTTTAATGTAGTTTCTATCTACATAAAACTCTATATTCTGGTATGGGGTGGGTATTAGCTTTACTGGTTTCAGATCTTTATGTCAGAACATGCAGACAACATGTTATTGAAATGTGTGGTATTCTTGACTCCTAGTTATGTTTAGGCATGAGTTATGGATGGCTTGATTTGCTTTCCTTTTTGAGCTACATGTTTGTGGAGAACTTATGGAAACATTTTGATGTAGATAGTCACCATTATCCCTGGGAACTTATATTTTGTAATAGCCTATCAAGATGCTTCTAAACCATGGTTCATAAAATCAGTTGAGAACCTTCTGGTACTATGCAGCTACAAAAAGGAATGAGAAACATCTCAATACTAAGAAGTCATTTTCAGGACATATTGCTAAATGAAAAAAGTAAGATTGAGAAAAGTATGTATAGTATGTTGTCATTTATATAAGAAGGGAATACATATGCATATATATGTACACACACACTCACAGATATATTTGCTTATTTTTAAAAAATGGAGTATGAACTATTAAGTTAAAAGAAAGTGATTACTCTATGGCAGAAGAAAGGGATAAGGTAAAAGGCATTTCTCTGAATATACTGTTTTACAGATTTCAAGAATTATTTATATACATGAGGCCAAAGATGGAACAATTCAAGAATCAACAAGGATAATTAGTGCAATGGAGTGAAAAACATCAAACATGTATGAATCTTTGAGTCTATGTTATTAAATACAACAGCAGCAATAAGACTAAGTAATTTTGGAGGATAATGGCGATCCAATTTATTATTCTGAAAAGTGGTAAACAAAGAAAAGAATCAAGCATTTAAACTGTCTCTCCTGCATGAACTATGCTTCAGGATATCCAAATAGTTGAAAGTTTATTTTAACAGACATATTCCATTTAATTTATGTGGACAGAATGATAATATTAAAATTTTCCATTTTGCAACCAAAATGAATTGATAGGTCTAAATCAGGGGTCAGCAAACTATAGCCAGAAGGCTGGACAACTTGTTTTGTAAATAAAGCTTTACTGGATCACAGCCTTGTCCATTTTTTTATGTATTGTCTATGACTGCTTTCATATTACAAGGACAAAGCTGACAAGTTACAACAGAGAATGTATGGCCTGTAAGCCTGAAATATTTACTATCTCTTTTAGAAAATCTGCCAACCCCTGCTCTAGACTACAAGCAGTAATGGCTGCTACATTATAAAATGAGAGACAACCAGACCATATATACTTCTTAATAAATGTAAATATCACTACCTATGAAATATTCTTATTGAAAAAAACTGAATCTTAACCTGATCAAGCCTCTAGATCTAGTTACCAATTTCTAGGAAGAGAGGTCAGAGAAACATGTTAAATGATACCAAAGAGATATAATCAGCAAAATCTAATTGTGAGAAAAGTTAAAGAAAATGACTTAGGTTTTTCAACAAATAAATTGCAAGGAAAAAATAAGAGAGAGGAGGAGAACGCATAAATTAAAAGAGGCTTAAGGAACATATCACCCAACTGCATATGTTGATTTTATTTGGATCCTGATTCAAAGAAAATGAAATAAAGAGAGGAAGAGAGAGAGACAGACAGACAATAGGGGAAATTTAAATACTGAGTAAATATTTGTTGATACTAAGAAAGTATCATTATTTTATTCACATGTGACAATGTTATTATGATTATGTTTTTAAAATATTAACTATGAGACAGATACATACTAAACATTTAGTGATAAAATGATACTATGTTTAAGCAACTGGGCAGGAGTGGTCAGGGAATGTATGTAGGTACTAAGAAAACAAGACTAACTATCAAAGAAAACATACATGGACTTTCATTCACTGTATTATTTTTTTCTACTTTTGTATATGTTTGAAATTTTACAAGTAATTTTTTTTTAAAGAAGGAAAATGTTAAATAACCACTTGAGGAGGTCTTTCAAATGACACTTTCCTCTAATGCTCATTTAATTTAGCACAGCCTCCTGAGGGGAACACAGCCTATAAGCCATCTCCATCCTCCCGAGAGACACTGCAATAGTGACTGACGGTAACTGATGAAATGTGCTAAATCGCTCAGGTATACTTACACTAAAAAAGGTGAATCTGATCTTGAAGAGAAAAATACAGTGGTGTCATTAAAGTAAAATAATGCATAATCAATTACTTAATAATTGATTTAAAGTGAGAAAATTCCAAGGACCAATTGAGAATTTAGGGGAAAGGAGATAAGGGATTTTTATAATAGTCATCCTTTCTAATGGGAGATTTTTCTCTCACTGCCTGTTGTGATTGTAGGATTTGATAAAAGCTCCATGGTTTTTTGAGGCAAGTTCATGGCAAGACCTTCTTCCATCCTTTTTCTTAAAGTAAATGGGACCTGACAAAGAAGGATGCAGGGTGTGGTTTCTCATTAGAAAAAGAAGAGCTGAAGAGAAGCTTGGATATCACAAGTTAATGTAGAATGGAGAGGTCCAGATTTTACAGCTCATTTCATGTTAGGTGGACCTTTTGGACCATACGAAAAAGAAGGGATGGGCAGGCGACCCTATGTTTTCTTCTAACACAATGTACAATTTGAGGAAGATAACTAATGGGCTAGGGAGAGCTTGGGTCCAGTTACTCACCCAGAGGGGGCTGCAGCATACCCCCATTCTTCTCACAGTTCCCGATAGGCTGGATTTCCGCTGAGTCAACCAGCCGCCAGAAGTCATTCTTGTTGTCGCTGCCATCAAGGCGAAGGCGGAGGCGAGCACCTGTCAGTCCAACTACTGTGGCAATACAGGTAGATGTGGTGTTCCTGGGGTCCTGCGCTTCCAATTTCATGCTGATCTTGAACTCGTTGCTTGGAGGTGTGTAGGACTGAGGAGAACAAGCCATGGGGATTAGGCAGACTAAGAATACATGGCATTTTCAGTAAGGATATTAGGCGATGGAACCTGAAAATTTTCGCTTTGGATGCAAACTGATTACAGCTGAGTCAGGGACAACCCTCATGAATTATTTCCTAATGCCTAGGAAGGGTCTCATGAAAAAGAAACACTGAAATGTAACGTGAAGGGGAAAAATTACTTTCCAGTGAAGCATCAAATATTGACTGACCAGTAAGAAAAGGATAAGAGTATCTCAAATGGTCCTTGATTAAATGCTGTTTTTTATCCTATCTTCTCCAATTCCCTAACCCACCAGGTATTCTTAATATTTTCTTTGCAGAAATCATCCTATTAAACTATCGTATCCTTAGTGTTTCTTCATGGAGTGCTTCAGTATGTGTACCACACAGACTAACCAATGGGAATAGATTATTTTTTTTACTTTGACATTAACTTAGAAATCAATTCCTGTTTTTTGAAAAACAACTTTTAAGTTATAACTGACATACAATGAATTACACACTTAGGTTAAGTACTGACATACGTATACACTCATGACACATACATCACAACACTCTGGAAACCATCACCACTATCAAGATAATGAACATGGACATACTACCAAGTTTTGCATATCCCTTTAAGATCTGTCTAGCCCTTCCCAGATCCCTCTCTCTCCAGGCAAACATGCTTTACTTTCTATCAGTGCAGACTGCTTTGCATTTTGCATTTCTAGACTTCAAATGGAATCATACAGAATATACTTTTTTTGGGGGGGGGGATCTAGTTTCTTTCACTCAGCATAACCATTCTGAAATTCATCCATTTGTTGAATGTATCAGTAATTCATTTCTTTTTCGTTAAGACTCACTTTTAAGAGCAGTTTTAGGTTCACAGCAAAACTGAGAGGAAGGTAGAGAGATTTCCTATAAACATCCTGCTCCACACATGCAGTGTCTCCTCTACTTTCAGTATATCCTAACATACTAGTACATTTATTACAACAGATGAAACTACACTAACATATCATAATAACCCAAAGTCCATTACCCAAAGTCCATTATTTACAGTAAGGTTCTCTCTTGGTGTTGTATACTCTATGAGTTTGGTCTAATGGAGACATGTATCTATCATTATAGGATCATACAAAATAGTTTAACTGTACTAAAAATCCTCTGTACTTGGCCTACTCATCCACTCAATCTCTGGCAACCACTGATCTTTTTACTGTCTCCATAGTTTTGCCTTTTCCAGAATGTCATATAGTTTGAATCACACAGTACATAGCTTTTTCAGACTGGCTTTTTTCTTGTAGTTAAGACGCATTTAAGTTTCCTCTATGTCTTTTCATGGCTTGATAGCTCATTTCTTTCTGGGGCTGAGTAATACTCCATTGTCTGGCTATACTACAGTTTGTTTATCCATTCACCTACTTAAAAAAATCTTGCTTTCTTCCAAGTTTTGGTGATTATGAATAAGGATGCAATAAAATCCATATATATACACACACACATACACACACACATACACATGAGTTTTTGTGTGGACATAAATTTTCAACTTCTTTGGGTAAATATCAAGGAATGCAATTGATGGATCATATGGTAAGAGTATGTTTAGTTTACAAGAGAGATCACCAAACTACCTTATAAGATGTCTGTACCATTTTGCATTCCCACGAGGAATTAATGACAATTCCTGTTGCTCCACATCCTTGCCAACACTTGGTGTTATCAGTGTTCTGGGTTTTGACATTATAATATGTATGTAGTGGTATCTCACTGTTGTTTTAATTTGCATTTTTCTGATAACATATGATGTAGAACATCTTTTTTATGCTTGTCATCTGACCATCTTTGGTGAGATGTCTGTTAAGATGTTTGATCTTTTTTGAGTTATTTTCTTATTTTCAGTTTAAGGTATTCTTTGTATATATTGGGTAACAGTCCGTTGTCAAACACGACTTGTAAAAATATTTTCTCCCAGTCTGTGGCTTGTCTTCTCATTCTCTTGACAGCGCCTTTCATATAGTAGAAGGTTTTATTTTAATGAAGTTCAACTTATCACTTCTTTCTTTCATGAACCGTGCCTTTGGTTTGCACCTAATAAATCACTGTCGCATCTAAGGTCACCTTCAGTTCAGTTTAGTCGCTCAGTTGTGTCCAACTCTTTGCAGCCCCATGGACTGCAGCACATAAGGCCTCCCTGTCCATCACCAACTCCTGGAGTTTACCCAAACTCATGTTCATTGAGTTGGTGATGCCATCCAACCATCTCATCCTCTGTCATCTCCTTCTCCTCCTGCCTTCAATCTTTTCCAGCAACAGGGTCTTTTCAAATGTCAGTTCTTCGCATCAGGTGGCCAAAGTATTGGAGTTTCAGCTTCAACATCAGTCCTTCCAATGAATATTCAGGACTGATTTCCTTGAGGATGGACTGGCTGGATCTCCATGCTCTCCAAAGGACTCTCAAGAGTCTTCTCCAACACCACAGTTCAAAAGCATCAATTCTTTGGCTCTCAGCTTTCTTTATAGTCCAACTCTCACATCCATACATGACTACTGGAAAAGCCATAGCTTTGACTAGATGGACCTTTGTTGGCAAAGTAATGTCTCTGCTTTTGAATATGCTGTCTAGGTTGGTCGTAACTTTTTTCTCAAGGAGTAAACATCTTTTAATTTCATGGCTGCAATCACCATCTGCAGTGATTTTGGAGCCCCCCAAAATAAGTCTGTCACTGTTTCCCCATCTATTTGCTATGAAGTGATGGGACTGGATGCCATGATCTTAGTTTTCTGAATGTTGAGCTTTAAGCCAACTTTTTCACTCTCCTCTTTCACTTTCATCAAGAGGCTCTTTAGTTCTTCTTCACTTTCTCCCATAAGGGTGGTGTCATCTGCATATCTGAGGTTACTGATATTTCTCCTGGCAATCTTGATTCCAGCTTGTGCTTCCTCCAGCCCAGCATTTCTCATCATGTACTCTGCTTATAAATTATATAAGCAGGGTGACAATATACAGCCTTGACATACTTCTTTTCCTATTTGGAACCAGTCTGTTGTTGTTCCATGTCCAGTTCTAACTGTTGCTTCCTGACCTGCATACAGGTTTCTCAAGAGGCAGGTCAGGTGGTCTGGTATGCCCATCTCTTTCAGAATTTTCCACAGTTTGTGGTGATCCACACAGTCAAAGACTTTGGCATAGTCAATAAAGCAGAAATACATGTTTTTTTCTGGAACTCTCTTGCTTTTTTGATGATCCAACGGATGTTGGCAATTTGATCTCTGGTTCCTCTGTCTTTTCTAAATCCAGCTTGAGCATCTGGAAGTTCATGGTTCATGGACTGTTGAAGTCTGGCTTGGAGAATTTTGAGCATTACTTTACTAGGGTTGAGATGAGTTTGAGCATTCTTTGGCATCATCTTTCTTTGGGATTGCAATGAAAACTGACCTTTTCCATCTTAGTCTTCTCCTATGGTAACTTCTAGGAGTTTTAGTTTTGTGTTTTACAGTTAGGTGTGTGGTCTGCTTTGAATTAATTTTTTTGAAGGGTGTTAAGCTCTGTATCTATCATCTTTCGATTCATGTAAGGACTGTGTGACCTTTTTCATGATGAAATTACTGTATTTTTATCTGATAATATCCTTTGGCTCTGAAATATTCTTTGATATTAATATGCCATTTCAGCTTTATTATAATTTTTGATTCTTTTACTTTTAACCTGTTTGTGTCTTTACATTTAAAATATAATTGCTTGCAGGAAGTATATAATTGGGTCTTACTTTTTATCCAATATGACAATCTCAGTTTGTTAACTGAGGAAGTTAGATAATTTATGATTGGATTATAGATATGGCTGGGTTTAAACCTACCATTCTGCTATCTGTTTCCTATTATTTTAGTGGATGCTTTGGGGCTTAAACATATTTAAATTATCAGTCTATCTTCAAGTAATATTATACTACTTCATGTATAAGAATTTTATAATAGCCTTCTTAAATTTCTCTCACTTAAGTTACTATTGTTATACATTTTACTATATCTACAATACAATGTTATTATCATTATTTATAGTCAATGATCTTTTATAAAGGTTTAATAAGAAATAACATTAAAAAAAAAAAGAAATAACATTTTAAGTATTTACCCTTGTAATTATCATTTCTAGTAACTTTCATTCCTTTGTGTAGATCTGTATTCTATCTGGTAATATTTTCCTTCTGCATGATGGACTTTGTTTAACATTTGTAAGAGTGAGTTTGCTGCTGCTGCTGCTGCTGCATCTCTTCAGTCATGTCTGACTCTGTGCGACCCCATAGACGGCAGCCCACCAGGCTCCCCCGTCCCTGGGATTCTCCAGGCAAGAACACTGGAGTGGGTTGCCATTTCCTTCTCCAATGCATGAAAATGAAAAGTGAAAGTGAAGTTGCTCAGTCGTGCCCAACTCTTCGCAACCCCGTGGACTGCAGCCTACCAGGCTCCTCCATCCATGGGATTTTCCAGGCAAGAGTACTGGAGTGGGGTGCCATTGCCTTCTTTGAAGAGTGAGCTTACTAGTGATGAATTCCTTCAGTTTTTATGCATCTGAAAATATCTCTATTTTTCCTTCATTTTGGAAGATCTTTTTGTTGGATATAAAATTCATGGTTGATAGTTTTCTTTTGAAACTTTGAAGATTTTATTTAACTTTCTTCTTGTTTGCATTATGACAAGAAAATATAATGTCATTCTTATCTTTGTTTCCCTGCACATAAAGTGTCTTTTTTCCTCTGGCTGCTTTGAAGATGTTCTCTATCACTAGTTTTGATAATTTATGACATGCCTTTGTGTAATTTTATTCTTGTCTTTTTTTTTAGGATATTCATTTAGCTTTCTGAATTTGCAGATTTTTAGTTTTCCTCAACTGTGAACAATTTTTTGCCATTTTATCTTCAAATGCTTTTCCAGTTCTCCATCTCTTTTCTTTTGGGTAGTCTAATTACATGGTCTATGATGTTATCCCATGCTTCACTGATCTCTTTTTCATATTTTTTAAAATACTTTTTTCTGTGTGTTTCATTTTAGGTATCTTCTACTGCTATGCTTTCATATTTATTAATCTCTTCTTCCACCATTAATCCCATCTAGTGTATTTTTCATTTTGCTCAATGTCTTTTTTTTATATTTCATGTCTCTGCTTAACTTTCAAACATATAGAACATAATTAAAATAATTGTTTTAATGTTTTAATCTTCTAAGATTTGCAAAGGTTCTAAGTCTGTTTCAATTGGTTGATTAGTCTGTTCATTATTAGTTACGCTTTCCTGCCTCCTTATATGCCTGATAATCTTTGACTAGATGCCAGACATTTGACTTTTACCTGTTAGGTGCTGGATATTTTTGCATTCCCTTCTTGTGCTGTGTTCCTAGATGAAGTTAATTTACTTGGAAATAATTTAATCACATTGAGTCTTGCTTTTTAGTTTGTGAGGCAGATTCAAAGCATGCTTATCCTAAGGCTAATCATTTCCCACTACTGAGCAGGATCTTCCCAACTATCCACATGAATTATGAGATTTTCCAGTCTAGCTGGTGGAATCAGGCACTATTCCCAGTCTTGTGTGAGCACTAGGCTCTATCCTTTTACTATCCTTCTAATCCTTTCAGACAGTGTTTCCCTTGGCTTTGGATGCTCACATGCATATACAGAGCAACAGTACTTTGATGAATATTGGGGGCTCTCTGCAGTTTTCTTTCTGTGCCACATTCTCTTCTCTGGTACTCTGTCCTGCAAATTCTATCCCTGGGTTCTCAGTTCCATCTCCCTAATTTGATAGGGAATCTCTCAGGCTTATTTAGTCTGGGTTCTCTTTCCCTGGGCCATGGTCTCAAACTATTGTAAAGCAGTAAATCATAAGAGGCTCAACTCATTTGTTTTTTCATCTCTTAGAGATCACTGTTCTTGGCTGCCTGATCTTCAGTAACTTGAAAACCATTATTTAATATATTTTGTCTTTTAAAATTATTGCAGGTGGAAATATGAATTCAGTCCCTATTATTTCAGATGAGCAAAGTCCTATTTTGTACTTTTATTTAGACAAAATTCAAACTCAAAATGTTGACAGTTTGTGGAAGTAACACTTGAATACTAAAAAGGAGGGAGATATAAACCATTTCCTGATGTGCAGCTCTATTTAGCAGCAGTACACATCTCTACTTACTAGCCTTATCATGTACTGATAGTCAACATCATCTGTGCATTGTATGGGGAACTTAATCCTATGTGGGAAGCTCTAAATGACGTCCAATGAACTCCTAACATACTCCACAATGCGATTCAGTGCCAACATTTTTATGGAAAGATAAGATTGTGGCAGGGGAGCTGAATTCAGAGATATGAATACTGCTCCACTTTCAAGAGTTGTCTAAGGGCTATAACTCTGTTTCCTATCTGCCTGAACTAACAGCTGTAGTAAAAATTAGCAACTGTTTTCAGTAACACAGAGTATCTTCAAGGAGGTGAAGAAGGAAAAGGTGTTACTTGGGAAATTGAGGAGAATGTTTAAAAGTCACAGCTGAGTTTTGAGTCTTGAAGCTATAGTCTTCCCATAGAAGTTTATTCTGGGGACTTCAGGTGAGAAGCCCAAAGGCTCCCACTTCATGTTTTGCTTGTCTAAGGACCAGAAAAACTACTTGCCTCCCACCTTCTAAAGATGCTGAGAATCAATTACCTGCTTGAAGCAATGGATAGGCGCTGGGACTGAACATGTTTCTTTTAGGTATTTGTCCCAGGTAAAATGACCTGTAAAGGAAATAAAAATCTCTATCACAGTCAACTTCCTAAAAATGCTTTCAAGATGTAATCTACCCTAAACATTAGGCTATTTTCAGATTTGTTTGGAGCATAAGAAAACTTACATGGCCCTGTTTGGACTCAAAGAAGTATAGTAGGGGGAAGAATTGAGGTGACCTGAGTGAATCATTTTAGATCAATGTTTTTTGAATCACCGTCTAGATGACCTAAGGAATCTTTCAAGCCAGTCTCTAAAATGATCCAAAATGCTACACCAAGTCATACCAGTGTCTCAAAGAAGTATTCAGGAAGCTCATGGAAAACAGTACAGAAGAGGCACAAAGTGGGTGGGAAGATTCCTTCTGAACAATCTGACTCCTGTAAAGGTCCCTTATTGCCATCAAATAACTGATTTTAACACCCAATGTGGCAGAATCCCACCATCACAGCTCAGAAAGAAAAAAGAAGAGGCTATCTTGAGACCCTGGGTAAGAGGAGTTGTTGGGGGCAGGAAAAGCCAGAATGAGATTATACTTGAATCCTCACTCTAAAAGATGTTTCTCTCCCATTCACCTCAACCCTCTCCTATTCCAGTCACCGTCGCATTGCTCTGAGGTGCAAAATGGCCAAGGCTTGTTAATTTAGAGAAAAGCTGATCCTCAGTAGCATTTCTGATGACAGTAGTTAAGAATAAGTTGGCAAATTTACAGAATCTTTTTAGCCTCTTGAAGTGGCCCTTAAGGTCTTTCAAAGTTTGAGGAACACTGTGCTAGAGAAATAATCTTTAAGGTGACACTGACCTGGCATCAGGGAAAACATTTTAAAGGATGGGTTATTAAACACATATCTTACTGAACCACAAAAGATGACCAGGTTCTTTATTAAAGGTTAAATCAATTACAAATATCCCCCTAATACCCACCTAGAGGTGACCCCATGATGGAGCAGGTAAGGTCCCAGAGACTTTCACAAGCTAAAACACTGTAGCAAACCAGCATTTCTTGAAGTTTCCTCTGCAGTGGAGCAGCACAGGGCCCCTTTGGGCCATGAAAAAAGCACTAGATGCTGGGAATAAAAATGAGTCATGGAATGATGAAATCTAAGTCACTCCAAAGATGATGCCAAGACTTTATACTCTATTGACTTTATAGCTTCTGTTTTAAAACTGGTTCCTTTCCCACCATCCTAACCAAGCCAAATAGATTTGGCCAGAAATCACAGTCAGTTCTGAACTATTTAATGAACTGGCTGATGACTGGGTGTGTGCATGCTAAGTTGCTTTAATCCTGTCGGACTCTTTGCAACCCTATGGACTGGTGCCTTCCAGGCTCCTCTGTCCGTGGGATTTTCCAACAAGAATACTGGAGTGGATTGCCATGCCCTCTTCCAGGGGATCTTCCTGACCCAGGGATCGAACCCTAGTCTCTTGCATTCACAGGGACATTCTTTAGCACTAGCGCCACCTGGCAGCCATCCCCTTTGGTCAATAATTAATCATTTTGAATAGACAGTCCAAGGGTAAATGAGATGAGTATTTCCTTAAGTCAAGATTTAAATAGCTTATTAAAATTTAATAAAGAGTTTGCTCTTAGCTGAGATGGCTTCTAAAGCAAAGAGTTTCATCACTATTGGCTGTTAGAAAAAGAAAACATCAAGAATTATTATTCCATTCTTGCAAACAAATAAGTCTAATAGTAAGTCTTGGATTTGACTAGGCTGCACCTCTTGAACTCTAACAAGTACAGCAGTTCTACCCACTAAAACTTTCTCTGATAACAGAAATGTTCTGCATCTATGCTGACCAGTAAGATAGCCACTAGCCGCATGCCACTATTGAACACATGAAATGTGGCTGGTGTGAGTGAGAAATTAAATTTTAAATGGTATTTAACTTTAATGTAAATTTAAATACCTATATGGGAATTACTGTAGAAGGCAGTACGGAAGAAGTTAGGTCAGTTCTGAGTTGCTTGTTACTGTTTTGAGTTCTGACCAAAAACACCCAAGAGACTTTGGCTTTAAGATGTAATTACAGCAGCATCAGGGTACCAAAATAATTAGGGTATTATAGTTCTATATTACACATAACAACTATGGTAGTCAATTCCTATTACATAGGTTAAGAAATCCCACATCTTCCCATTTACTATCAACTGAATGAAAAAGAACCTCTTTGTTAAAAGCAGTTCATCCACTGAGGGTTCACTAGCTTCAATCATACCTAGATTAGTATTTTTTCTTAAATTTGACTGCTTAGGTTGTTTATTGTTTACTATCAATCAGGTAAGCTGCAAAATAAGTTAATTTTTATTGACTCACTAAGAATATCTGAGCACCTATTATAATGCTCATAATGAAGCCAAACATCAAACCTACCACACTGCCAAGCACTAAAAATACCACAAAAGAAGTAGGACAGGCAACAAAGTATAGATCAGGGGTTGGCAAATTTTCTGTAAAGGACCAGATAGAAAAAAATTTACCCTTTGCAGGCCATTCGGTCTCTGTCACAAATACTCAACTTGTACATGGTAGCATGAAAACAGCCACAGGCAATATGTAAATGAGCAAGCATGGCTGTGTTTCACTAAAACTTTATTTATAAAAACTGGCAGTGGGTTGCATTTGGCCCCTAAAATAGCAATCTGTCAAATCTTGGGATATAATACCATTCTCAAATGCTACTTACCATCAAAATACACTAAATAATTTTTCTAACTTCTTTTTACAGTTCTGAGACTATCTTCAGAGATTCTCATTCAGTAATCTCTTCAGTGTGGTCTGAGAATCTGTATTTTCAAAGCCTTCCGAGGTAATATTGATTAAATTCCATGCCTAGAAACTAGTGGGATAATTGAAAGAATGTGATATTGAGAATTAGAAGATGGTGGTTGAAGTCTTGTTTCTATAGCTAACTGCTGCTGCTACTGCTGCTGAGTCGCTTCAGTCGTGTCTGACTCTGAGCGACCCCACAGACAGTAGCCCATCAGGCTCCTCTGTCCCTGGGATTCTCCAAGCAAGAATACTGGAGTGGGTTTCCATTTCCTTTTCCAATGCATGCATGCATGCATGCTAAGTCACTTCAGTCGTGTCCGACTCTGTGCGACCCCATGGACAGCAGCCCAACAGGCCCCTCTATCCACAGGATTCTCTAGGCAAAAATACTGGAGTGGGTTGCCATTTCCTATCTTGAATAAATTACTTAATCCTTCCAAGCATCAGTTCATTTATCTGAAAGAGACATAATAGCCCACAAGATTATACATATACTCCTTCATTCAATAGATACTTATTAACCTTCTTCCAAGTGCAAAAGCACAGTGTTAAATATTAGGAGAACAAGATAGACATGGTTCTGAAATTCATGGAGCCTACAGTTTAGAGATAAGCAAAAGTAGTAAATTAAGTAATAATACAAATAATCTGCCACAATTATGATAAATTTAAGTTAATGAGGTAGTGCAGGTTGCCTTGAGAATGCAGAACAGGGAAATCTAATTCATACTTGGGTCAAGATTACTGTGAAGATTGACATTATTAGCTAGTATAGTATTTTATAATTTCTGGAGTGATTTCAATTATTCATTCAAATGATGTTTGAGTATCCTGTATGTGCCAGGCACTTCTTCTAAATGCTAGGATAAGGCACGAGGTCCCTGCCCTTATGGAATTTATATTCCAGGGCATAATGAGGCACAATTAACCCAAAGTCAAATAGATACGGTAGTAAGTGATAAGTATTTGAAGGACATAAAATAATGATATGTGACAGAGACTGGGAATCATCTTAGATGGTGAAATTACAGACAGATGCTCTAGACAGGAAACATTTGGGCTGAAACTTTATAGATGAGAGACAGTCAGTCATCTCATTTATACTGCTGAATAATACTTATGAAAGTATTTTATAAACTCTAACATACATACTACCATATGACAGTTATGTCTATTATTAGGAAATAAGATTGGCTTAAAACTCAACATTCAAAAAGCTAAGGTTTTGGCATCCGGTCCCATCACTTCATGGCAAATAGATGGAGAAACAACTGAAACAATGAGAGACTTTATTTTCTTGGGCTCCAAAATCACCACAGATGGTGACTGCAGCCACGAAATTAAAAGATGCTTGCTCCTTGGAAAAAAAGCTATGACAAACCTAGACAGCATATTAAAAAGCAGAGACATTAGTTGCCAACAAAGGTCCATCTAGTCAAAGCTATGGCCTTTCCAGTAGTCATGTATGGATGTGAGAGTTGGACCATAAAGAAGGCTGAGCGCCAAAGGCTGATGCTTTGAACTGTGGTGCTGGAGAGGACTCTTAAGAATCCCTTGGACTGCAAGGAGATCAAACCATCCAATCCTAAAGGAAATCAGCCCTGAATATTCATTGGAAGGACTGATGTTGAAGCTGAAGCTCCAATACTTTGACCACCTGATGCGAAAAACCAACTCACTAGAAAAGACCCTGATGCTGAGAAAGATAGAAGGCAGGAGGAAAAGGGGACAACAGAGAACAAGACGGTTGGATGGCATCACCACCTCAATGGAAATAAGTTTGAGCAACCTACGGGAGATGGTGAAGGGCAGGGAAGCCTGGCATGCTACAGTCCACGGGGTTGTCAAGAGTCAGACATGAATGAGCGACCGAACAACAACCACAAAGACTTCTGCCCTGAAGGGATTTAAAACTACACACAAATACTTTAAAAATTAACAGTTCCCTAAATTGTAAAACGCAAAAGATCCACCAGTTGAGCGCATGAATTCCTTTCTCTAATATTCACTCATTCAACAAATGTTTACTGTGCAACTACTATATGCCAAGCTCAATTCCAGGCACAGGCGATACACAGCAAAGAACAAAACAGCCAGAATCTCTGCCCACATGGAGCTTACATTCTAAGGGGGAAGAGACACAATAAAGAAACAAATAAACATAATTCAATTGATCCAGAAAGTTACAGAGAAACCACATAATAACTATACAATTTCTGGCCCTTTTCAAATAAGGAAAAAATAAAGCAAGGTAGAAGGGGAAAAGAGTGCTGAGAGTATGTATGCTATCAATAGTACTGGAGTGGATTGCCATTTCCTTCTCCAGGGGATCTTCCCGACCCAGGGATCGAACCCAGGTCTCCTGCATTGTAGACAGACGCTTTACCGTCTGAGCCACAAGGGAAGTGCTATATAATTTCTGGCCCTTTTCAAATAAGGAAAAAATAAAGCAAGGTAGGAGGGGAAAAGAGTGCTTAGAGTACGTACGCTATCAATAGTACTGGAGTGGATTGCCATTTCCTTCTCCAGGGGATCTTCCCGACCCAGGGATCGAATCCAGGTCTCCCGCATTGTAGACAGACGCTTTACCGTCTGAGCCACCAGGGAAGTCCTATATAATTTCTCGCCCTTTTCAAATAAGGAAAAAATAAAGCAAGGTAGGAGGGGAAAAGAGTGCTGAGAGTATGTATGCTATTTTAGGCAGGATGGTCAAGAAAGGGATCTTGATGAGATGATATAAAAGCTGAGACCTGAATGGTCCCTCCAGCCTCTAGTTAAATAATTCCAATGATGAGAAATTTATTATTCAGCTATGGTTCAACAGCAGAAATGGATTATTTTAACCATTAGAATCAGCCAAAGTCTACCTTTTTCTAAATCTTTACCTACTGACATTAGACATAATATATCTAATCCCCTAAATATGTCCCAAATCCCTCAACTGCTCTTAATTTAAAATGGTTACATCAGGCATTTCCATTCATGCTGGCTACTGTTGTGTCCACATTCCTCTACAAGAACTCTATTTAGTTCCACCTAAAGTGTGGAACCCAAATCCTTTAAGCAATAAAGACAGTCACAGTCTTTATTTTTGGCCATGCTGTGCAGCATGTGGGATCTTAGTTCCCCAACCAGGGATTGAACCTGTGCCCCCTGATTTGGAAGCTCAGAGTCTAAACCCTGGACTGCCAGAGAAGTCCATTTTATGAGCTTTAAAAACCTTCACTGTTTAACCCAGTACTTGAAACTTCAGAGAGGCAACATAAAAGTTTGAAAAGTGAGTGAATGAAAAGAAGCAAGCCAGTAATGGTCCTACTCTTTTCTGGACTAGTGAAATCACACCTGGGAAATTAAACGTTATGGGCACTAGTCCTTGAGAGGGACAGAACAAAGCAACACCTAAATGGTGACCTAAATGATCAAGAGAAACAAAACCATGTCACATGAGGACCAGCTAAACGAAGAAACAACACTTAGCATGAAAGTCTTAAAGCCATTTCTTTATCCATCCATCCAACAAGTATTTATAGTGTGGATCAAGGAACAGTGCTGGAGATATGACCATGATCAAAATATTGTCTTGCCTTCACAAAGCTTCAACTTAAGGCTTCCAAGTTAAAATGTAAAAGGATAAGCAAGGAGTTAGCCAAAGAGAGACCTGTTGTTTCAGACAGAAAGAAAAGCATGTATGAGGGCCCAGAAATGAAAAAAAGCAGTTCTCAAACCTGAATCTTTCAGTATGGCTACTGGGCAGATAAAAATGGTTTAGAAAAGTGGTTGTCAATAAAAGCAGTGTTTGGGTTTCAGAGTCTCATATGCAACACTAAGGAGAAGAGGAAGCACAAAAGGATTTATAAGAAAAAGCATCCTGTCTACAATGTGAAGAACGGACTGGAGGAGGGTAAGGCTAGAGGCAGGAAGCTTTTTGATTAGGAAGATTTTCTAATAAACTAGCTATGAGACGATGGTTGCTTGAACTAGGAAATGTAACAGAATGGTAGTGAGAAAGCAGTCCTTAGAGCTGCTGTCAAATAACTAGAGGCTGGGCAGTGAAAAACTGGCTAAACCTATACATATCGCTCTAAAAGTTATAGGTAGGACTAATAGAATTGACAAAGAAACAGATTTTGGCCCAATAAATATTTGTTTAAACATGAGTGAGTTGCTTGAGGAGGTTTTAAGTCCCTAACAACTTTGGGGAAAGTTTAAGACAAGACATTTTACAAGAAATACAAAGTGTTGGAATTTTGAAATGCAGGCCAAGGTAGATTTTTTAAGGCCTCTTCCAAACTCTGAGATTCTAAAAATCTACTGAATTTTCTTTCAGTGTGGTATTTGAGGCTACCCTCTATGCCTGATGGACAAAATGAAATGCCCAAGATCACTTTATCAGAGGCTCTGCCTGGCTTCGCTACCTCTACTCCCACAACAAAAAACATACTTTCACATTTTAACGTCATTTATGTAAATATTTTAAACTGAATATCCACTTTTCACAATTCTGTCAACAAAACAGGTTATTTACAACATACCTTAAATATCACTGAACTAGAACTGTTATCATCATTCACATTAGCAACTGCAGCAGCTATCACTGAGAACCTTCTGTTTGTCTGCACCATGCCACACTGTGTTCAATATTTCCCCTGTTAATTATAACCCGAAAAGTAGGTTTTATTCTCATCTTAAAGATGAGGAAATGGACTCAGAAAGATCAAGTATTTTTTCTGAAGTCACAAAACTGGTTAGTGAGGAAAAGGAATATGAACCCAGGCCTGTCTGATTCTTATGCCATGCTTTTTAAACCACACACCATTACCTTAGAAAGGATGAGGAAAGTTTTAAGGAAAAATAAAAAGTGACTATCATTTATTGTTTATCAAGTATCAGGCCCTTTACCTGCATTATTTCATTTCATTCATTTCTTCAGCTCATAATCATAGAATGCTTCACTTCAAAGAATGTCACAAGATTTGACTTAAAAGGCTGAGGATAGTTGCAGAACAAATGAAAATAATAATCCTCCAAAGTTGAAAAGTATTTGAGAGTTTTTAAGATGTTTTCACATCCATTAGTTCATGTAATCTTCTTAATAACCCTGTGAAGTAGGTAGAATGGGATTATTATCCCCATTTACAAATCAGAAAACCAAGGATTAGTGTCACAAACTTACTAAATGGCAAAGTTGGCCTTCAAAGAATCCAGGAATTCTGACTTCTAGTCTAGTGTTCTACTACTTTACATCACCTTCCTTGTCAGCGGGCAATGAAAGTAATATGTTGTCAGAAGAAAAGGAAAGAGGGAGCAAATGGAAAATGATGATAATAGGATTGAACACAGGAAGTTGCAGTAACAAAATATGTAATACTTCAACAAAAACTGATAAAGGTATCAGAATATCAATATTTAAATAAAATGCAGGATTTTAAAGAACACTTAAGAAGTTAAGATTGACATTTATGTAGGAACTCGGAAAGCTGATTGAAAAATATTGCTATTAGTTTCATTTCTGAAATCCTAGTCCTGAAGTACACTATTCAGGGATGAAAACCAAATGCAGTCCCAGGCTGATTCCTGTTATTTGACATCTTAATATTTCAGTTTTTTATTTAGTTTAAAAAAAAAAAAAACTTAGAAAATCTTTAGGTTTAATTTCAGTTCAATATATCTCATGAATAATTTCTTTTGGGAAAATGCCATCAAATTCTGATTTACGGACAAATGGGCTTTGTTTTAGCTCTAGATTTAATGAATTAATAAGAAGTAACTTGCAATTTGGTTTCAGTTCCCATTCCTTATTGTACTCATGTAATTAGCCACCCTTTTCCCTTTCGTTAGCTTAGTCTGTGGCCTCCTGATAAGGAGAGTCAGACTCACAGCAAAGGAGAACTGCATGGGCTCATTAGGCAGACAAGAGCACAGGATTCACGAGCTCATGAGACAAAGACACACGGAATTCTGTTCCTAGTTACTATCTAATCCCTAGCTCAGTAATTTCCCATATTTAACAGAAACACAAGAAAGATATCTTACCTAGCTCCAGGATGTCGGTAGCTTCTATTAAAGAAAAAAATGTTACAGCATAAGTCATCATGCAGAACATACCAAAATGACAGAAAAGTGAGATTCTGGGGTAAAATGAGGGCTTGAGACTTTGTGTAGTTCAATTCTCTCATTTTAAAAGACACTAAGTTTATTACTAGTAGTTGTGGAAGTATACACTCAATTCTGCCTTATTAAAAACTAGATATCCAGAGAGGATAAACAACTGTACCTAAAGCTAATTTGGGATTGTCTGAACTCAGAATCTAAATTTCCTGATTTCATGCTCAAACCAATGTATATTGGTTTTGACAGATACCTCTACAAATTATATATGCTTGTGTTTTAACCAGTGAGTTCTTGGTATACTCAGACCTCCAAAAAATAAAGGCTTTGTGGTAAGAGATGTCAAATTAAATTTTTCCATGCTAAATACAGCTTTTTTTCTTACCTTGATGTTGGGATGCAGACTCTGATAGATGACCATATTTATGTTTTCTAACATCATTCCAGTCTATTACTGCAGGAAGAGAGAAAACAGTCATGTGGAAAGAAAGTAAAAGTTTCAATACTTCTCCAATTTAGCAGCATATTGCGACAGTTTTTGATAAAGTAATCTACTTTTGAGATTCTAGTCTAAGGAAATAACCCAAAGTATAGAAAAAGAGATTTTATTTCAAGAAACTTTAGTATTCTTTATAATAACAAAAAATTGGGGTGGAAGGGTGCTTAGATGTTCAACACAGAAGACTGATTAAGATACTGAAATACATTTGTTATTTGACAAAGTATTTTGCAGCTGTTAAATTTTTACAAGTCTAAGTGGGAAAATGTTTGAGTTATAATGTTATCTGGTAAGGTAAAGGATCAAAAAATATATGCAGGAATAACCACAATTACATAAAAAACTGAAGACAAAGAACACCTATGTTACAGGCTGCATTGTGTTCTCCCAGAATTCATACTGAAGTAATCATTTCTCAATACTTCAGAAGGTGACTTTGGAAGTAGGGTCTATGAAGAAGTAAATAAGTTAAAATGAGATCTAATTTTAGAGTGGACCCTAATCCAATATGACTGGTGTCCTTATAAGAAGAGGAAAATCTGGACACAGACAATGATAGAGAAAAGACTATGTGAAGGCACAGGGAGAAGACAGACATTTACAGGCCAAAGGAAAAAAAAAAACAACAACCCTGCTGACACCTTGCTCTTGCTCTTGTAGCCTCCAGAACTGTATGAAAATGTCTGTTGTTTAAATCACCCAGTCTGTAGCCTTTGTTATAGAAGGTCTATCTAGTAAACTAAAACAACCCTTAAAATTATCACTAGAAAAAAAAGAAGTAAACAAAGAAAATATAAACAACTGGTTATCTTTGGGTGGTGGTACTGTTTTTCTCCCCTTTCTAATCTCAAATATTTTCAGATTTTTTTTTATACAGAGTATCAGTTCAGTTCATGTCCGACTCTTTGTGACCTCATGACCCGCAGCATGCCAGGCCTCCCTGTCCATCATCAACTCCTGGAATCCACCCAAACCCTTGTCCATCGAGTCGGAGATGCCATCCAACCATCTCATCCTCTGTTGTCCCCTTCTCCTCCTGCCCTCAATCTTTCCCAGCACCAGGGTTATTACTTATATAATAGAAATATATTTTCCTTGCTTGAAAATTTAGACTCACCTACTGACCCCAGTGCTTTCTTACCATTATTTACGCACCTTCTTTACCAATGAACGGCACCACTTTTTTTTTTTTTTAACCATTATTTACCCATTTACCCACTTCTCTTCTCACTCAGCTCAGATGCTATGGTCCCTCACTAAAATCACTCCCTGGCCAAGTCTTCAACTTCTTCACACCTGTGTTTTTTTTTGTTTTGGTTAAACTTGACTACTAAAGCCTCAACCCTAACTTGGCTAAAACCACTTATCTGCCTGTATCATGCCTACCCCAAGAGATCACAAGTGCTAAAGAAAAACAAGTGGAAGCTTACTGGTCTCACCATGAACTCATGGCTACAATCTCAATGCTACTTATCACTGTCTAGGAATCAAACCACATTTCCCTACCATGCTTCCTTTTCTCCTTTCCAAAAATACAAATACACGTACTCTTCTAATGCTGAAGAAGCTGAAGTTGGACGATTCTATGAAGACCTACAAGATTTCTTAGAATTCATACCAAAAAAAAGATGTCTTTTTCATCATAGGGGACTAGAATGCAAAAGTAGGAAGTCAAAAAATACCTGAAATAACAGGCAAGTTTGGCCCTGGAGGACAAAATGAAGCAGGGCAAAGGCTAACAGAGTTTTGTTACAACAAACATCCTCTTCCACGAACATAAGAGATGACTATACACGGACATCACCAACTGGTCAGTACCAAAATCAGACTGATTTTATTTACTCTCTTTGCAGCCGAAGATGGTGTAACTCTATACAGTCAGCAAAAACAGACCTGGAGCTGACTGTGGCTCAAACCATCAGCTCTTTATTGCAAAATTCAGGCTCAAGTTGAGAAAGTAGGGAAAACCACTAGGCCATTCAATTATGACCTAAATCAAATACTTTATGATTACACAGTAGAGGTGATGAATAGATTAAAGGGACCAGATCTGGCAGACAGACTGTCTGAAGAACTATGGATGGAGGTTCGTAACACTGTGCAGGAGGTGATGACCAAAACCATACCCAAGAAAAAGAAATGAAAGAAGGCAAAGTGGTTGTCTGAGGAGGCCTTACAAACAGCTGAGAAAGGAAGAGAAGCAAAAGACAAAGGAGAAAGGGAAAGAGAAATCCTTTAGAGTTCAGAGGGTAAAGAATGCAGAGTTGCAGAGAATAGCAAGGAGAGATTAAAAAAAGCCTTCTTAAGTGACCAATGCAAAGAAACAGAAGAAAACAACAGAACAGGAAAGACTAACAATCTCTTTAAGAAAACTGGAGATACCAAGGGAACATTTCAGGCACAATAAAGGACAAAAACAGTAAGGACATAACAGAAGAAGAGGGTAAGAAAAGGTGGCAAGAATACACTGTACAAATTAAGAACTGTACAAAAAAGCTCTTAATGACCCAGTGAACCACGATTATGTGGTCACTCACCTACAGCCAGACATCCTGGAGTGTGAGGTCAAGTGGGCCTCAGGAGCATTACTATGAACAATGCTAGTGAAGGTGATGGAATTCCAGCTGAACTATTTCAAATCTTAAAATATGATGTTGTTAAAGTGTTGCACTCATTATGCCAGCAAATTTGGAAAACTCAGCAGTGACCACAGGACTGGAAAAGGTCAGTTTTCATTTCAATCCCAAAGAAAAGCAATGCCAAAGAATGTTCAAATTACTGTATAATTGTACTCATTGCAAGATTTTGCCTGAGATGTACCAGGTAAGGCTTCAGCAGTATGTGAACTGAAAAATTCCAGATGTTCAAGCTGGATTTAGAGAAGGCAGAGGAACCAGAGATCAGATTGCCAACACATTCAGGATCATAGAAAAAGCAAGGGGCTTCCAGAAAAACATCTGCTTCTGCTTCATTGACTATGCTAAAGACTTCGACTATATAGATCACAACAAACTGTAATATTCTTAAAGAGATGGGAATACCAGATCACCTTACCTGCCTCCTGAGAAACCTGTATGCAGGAAAAGAAGCAACAGTTAGAACCGGACATGGAACAATGAACTGGTTCAAAATTGGGAAAGGAGTATGTCAAGGCTGTATATTGTCACCCTGCTTATTTAACTTATATGCAGAATACATCGTGCAAAATGCCAGGCTAGATGAATCACAAGCTGGAATCAACACTGCCAGGAGAAATACCAATAACCTCAGATCTGCAGATGATACCACTTTAATGGCAGAAAAGTGAAAAGGAACTAAATAGCCTCTTGATGAAGGTGAAAGAGGTGAGTGAAAAAGCTGGTTTAAAACTCAACATTCAAAATACTAAGATCATGGAATCCAGTCCTATCACTTCGTTGCAAACAGACGGGAAAAATGTGGAAATAGTATTGGATTTCATTTTCTTGGGCTCCAAAATCACTGTGTAAGGTGACTGCAGCCACAAAACTAAAA
>NW_011495044.1:3658606-3670500 GCF_000754665.1 Bison bison bison | reverse complement strand
ATAGTGTTTTAAAAAGCAGAGACATCACTTTGCCGACAAAGGACTGTCTAGTCAAAGCTATGGCTTTTCTAGTAGTCATGTATGGATGTCAGAATTGGACCATAAAGAAGGCTGAACACCAAAGAATTGACACTTTTGAACTGTGGTGCTGGAGAAGACCCTTGAGAGTCCCTTGGACTGCAAGGAGATCAAACCAATCAATCCTAAAGGAAATCAGTCCTGAATATTCACTGGAAGGACTGATGCTGAAGCTGAAGCTCCAATACTTTGGCCATCTGATGAGAATAGCTGACTCCCTGGTATAGACTCTGATTTGGGAAAAACTGAGGGCAAGAGGAGAAGCGGATGACAGAGGATGAGATAGTTGGATGGCATCACTGACTCAATGAACATGAGTTTGAGGAAACTCAGGAAGATAGTGATGGAAAGAGAAGCCTGGTGTGCTGCAGTTCTTGGGGTCACAAAGAGTCAGACACGACTGAGTGACTGAACTGAACTAGCCAATGAACAACAAGAACAACACAATTTTTCACTTTCTTCATATTCCAAATATTCCCTCCTTAACCTTCACTCTTAGGGGATGACATTAATTCAGGGTTTATTGAGAACAACAAAAATAAGACATGAGAACCTTCTATATGCCACACATTTCAGGAAGATTCAGACTTAATCTTGCCTAGTGGTATGTCCCCAAAGCATAATATAGTAATTAGCAGGTGTTCAGTCAATAATTGGTGATTTAATGAATCTACTTATTCATCATTCTTTCTGACTTTTCTCCTGCTTCTGTGGATGAAGCGTCTCTGATTTTAAGCAACAGCCCACCCTACATTTTTGCTCCAGACCCTGTTTCCTCTCATCTTCTTAAGGACTTTGCAAGTATTTCCTCTATAACAGATCATTTACATCAGTACTGTTATTGCTTTGTCATCAACTATCAAAACACACACACACAAAACCAATAATATGCTCTCCCCAACCCTCTCTTAATTCCACACATATGCTTCCCGCTCTATCTTTCAATTTTTCTACTCTCTTTCATGGGAAAACTTTTTTTGAGTTGTCTTAAAAGCAATGAATTATTGCCTCCTCACTTCCTCATATTATGTCCTCATTTTAATAGGCTTTTTTTTTCTCTCACCACTCCACTGTGATTACTTCCAAATTCATATTTCCAGCACTGGCCTCTACTTGGAATTCTGTACTTACATATACAACTACTTTCAGGCCATCTCTACATGGTTCTCAATCAGTTATTTCAAACTTAGCTAAAACACAACACCGTTTGTCAAGCTGTTCTTTTTGTCCTCCACAAACCAGTAGCTGGCATCTCCATCACCTAGCTCTTCAAGGCAAAATTCTTGAAAGTATCCTTGATCCCTGTATTTCCTCTACATTCACATTAAATCCATCAGTAGGTTCTGTTGGGCCATATCCCAATCCAGTCTAGTTTGAGTCACTATTACCTCTTATCTGGACCATTACAAAGTATGCTAACTTATCTTGCTTCTACTTTTGCCCTACTCCAACTTATTCTCCACAGAAGAGTCAGAAGGAGCATACTGTATCTGAGAAAGCAGATCTATAAGCAAGAGGAAGCCACTGGGAAAGAAGTGGAGGTGAGGGATGGAGGAGATTCGAATATACTAGTGGCCCATGGAACCTTGGCTCTGGAGGCTCATCATACTCTTGTTTTTCATGTGGCTTGGTTGTTCAACCTGCTTAGTAATTAAAAGAATTCTAACTGTTTCAAATGTAGAGGTAGAAGAAAAGCCTTCTGAGAACACACCATGATTTTAGTGTCAAGTGGAAGAGCAAGCTTGACTTAATCTCAGACAAAACAAATCATCCCAACTAAGTAAAAACCAAGGGATAAGATATAATAAACTCGCAAACTATGTTTAATCACATAGAGATTTTTATCTTTAAAGATTTCTGACAAGGTTCTTAGTTTGCACAAAACTAAAATTTTGTTTAGAATCTAAACCCTGAAATTTGCAAGATATTTTTCTACTAAATTCCACTAATACTATTAAAATGTGACTATAACAAATGGCAAGAATGCATTACCTTCCAGAAATGACTATAAATTTTAATGACATTTAAGAAATACAAAGTGTCTAGCACAGTGCCTAACAGAGAACAAATTCATTAAATAATAAGTTTTCATTTCTTTCTTTCTTCTGGCTAAATTGTCATAAAAATATTTCTAGGTATTTAAAAAGCAAAACTTCCAATCTATACTCACAATCTTGAAAATTGATGCTAACGACAAAAAGACATCATGGTTAAAAGAAAAGGATAACGAGTGACATAATTAAAAATGGGAAATTCCTTAAACTCAGTTCAGTTCAGTCCAGTCGCTCAGTCGTGTCCGACTCTTTGCGACCCCATGAATCGCAGCACGCCAGGCCTCCCTGTCCATCACCAACTCCCGGAGTTCACTCAGACTCATGTCCATCGAGTCAGTGATGCCATCCAGCCATCTCATCCTCCTCTATCCCCTTCTCCTCCTGCCCCCAATCCCTCCCAGCATCAGCCAAATCTCTTAACTACCCTTACCTCCAGGATGGGGTAAAAACATACTTACCACTAGGCTGCATAGTCAGTAGACTACAAACTGGTCAGGGAGTTAAAAGGTTTGGGATTTACCCCTGGATCCACCAATACTTTGCTCTGACCTCTGACAAGTCAGTTTCTCTGTATGTTAATTTCTCCATCTGTAAAATGGGATGGGAGGAAGGGCATGCTTATTACCCTATAAAGGACTGAGACTTTACTAGTATTAACACATTGGACTACATTACAAGAAAAGCAGGACATTTACATATAATATTTTTGCTTATTCGAATACCTCAGGGTTGGAGAGTACCTTATGGTAAGTACCACAGGTTAAATTTAACTAAGCCTCAGTCTTCACAGAAATAAAAAATATAATATTCGCCAAATTTGGTCCCATGAAAACATCAAATTTCCAACTAATCAAGGTAAACTAGAAAATAAAAAGATACTAAAACTACATTAAGATGGTGTTATAAACTAAATTGTGCTTCCCACCCCAAGTGATATGTTGAAGTCCTAATCCCCCAATGTGACTTTATTTGCAGATAGGACTTTCACAAGCTTGTTGTTCAGTATCTCAGTTGTGTCTGACTCTGCGACCCCATGGACTGAAGCATGCCAGGCTTCCGTCCTTCACTATCTCCTGAAGTTTGTTAAAATTCATGTCCATTGAGTTGGTGATGCCATCCAACCATCTCATCCTCTGTCATCCTCTTCTCCTCCTGCCTTCAATCTTCTCCAGCATCAGGGTCTTTTCCAGTGAGTCAGTTCTTCGCATCAGGTGCCCAAAGTATTGGAGCTTCAGCCTCAGCATCAGCCCTTCCAATGAATATCCAGGACTGATTTCCTTTAGGATTGACTGGTTTGATCTCCTTGCAATCCAAGGGACCCTCAAGAGTCTTCAGTACCACAGTTCAAAAGCATCAATTCTTCAGCGCTCAGCCTTCCTTATGGTCCAACTCTCACATCCATAAATGGCTACTTGAAAAACCATAGCTTTGACTAGACGGACCTTTGATAGCAAAGCAATGTCTCTGCTTTTTAATACACTAAGTTTGCCACAGATTTTCTTCCAAGGAGCAAGTGTCTTTTAGTTTCATGGATGCAGTCACCAGCCACAGTGATTTTGGAATCCAAGAAAATAAAGCCTGTCGCCGAATCCACTGTTTTCTCCATGTATTTGCCATGAAGCGATGGCACCAAATGCCATGATATTAGTTTTTAGAATGTTGAGTTTTAAGCCAGTCTTCTCATTCTCCTCTTTTACCTTCATGAAGTGGCTCCCTAGTTCCTCTTTACTTTCTATCATTAGGGTGGTATCACCTGCATATCTGAGGTCATTGATATTTCTCCCAGCAATCTTGATTCCAGATTGTGCTTCATCCAACCCCTAATTTTGCCTGATGTACTCTGCATATAAGTTAAATAAGCACAGTGACAATATATAGCCTTGAGGTACTCCTTTCGCAACTTTGAACCAGTTTGTTGTTCCATGTCCAGTTCTAACTTTTCTGCTTCTTGACCTGCAGACAGATTTCTCAGGAGGCAGGCAAGGTGGTCTGGTATTCCCATATCTTTAAGAATTTTCCACAGTTTGTTGTGATCCATACAGTCAAAGGCTTTAGTGCAGTCAATGAAGCAGAAATTTTCTGGAATTCTCTTGCTTTTTCTATGATCCAATTTTGGCAATTTGATCTCTGGTTCCTCTGCCTTTTTTAAACCCAGTTTGAACATCTGGAAGTTCTTGGTTCACATAGTGTTGAAGCCTAGCTTGAAGGATTTTGAGCATTACCTTGCTAGCATGTGAAATGAGCATAACTGTGTGGTAGTCTGAACATTCTTTGGCATTGCCTTTCTTTGGGATTGGAATGAAAACTGACATTTTCTAGTCCTGTGGCCACTGCTGAGTTTTCCAAATTTGCTGGCATACTGAGTGCAGCTCTTTAACAGCATGATCTTTTAAGATTTGAAATAGCTCAGCTGGAATTCCATCACCTTCACTAGCTTTGTTTGTTGTGATGCTTCCTAAGGCCCACTTGACTTCACACTCTAGACTGTCTGGTTCTAGGTGAGTGATCACACCATCATGGTTATTTGTGTCATTAAGATCTTTTTTGTACAGTTCTTCCATGTATTCTTGCCACTTCGTCTTAATATCTTCTGTTTTTGTTAGGTCCATACTTCTTCTGTCCTTTACTGTGCCCATCTTTGCATGAAATGTTCCCTTGGTATCTTTAACTTTCTCAAAGAAATCTCTAGTCTTTCCCATCCTACTGTTTCCTCTCTTTCTATGCATTGCTCATTTAAGAAGGGTGTTTGCTATGACCAGTGCATTCTCTTGGCAAATACTCTGTTAGCCTTTGCGCTGCTGCATTTTGTACTCCAAGGACAAACTTGCCTGTTACTCCTTGACTTCCTACTTTTGCATTCCAGTCCCCTATGATGAAAGGACATCTTTTTTTGGTGTTAGTTCTAGAAGGTCTTGTAGTTCTTCTTGGACCGTTCAACTTCATCTTCTTTGGCATTATTGGTTGGGACACTGACTTGGATTACTGTGATGCTGAATGGTTTGCCTTGGAAACAACCAAGATTATTCTGTCATTTTTAAGACTGCACCCTGGTACTGCATTTCAGAGTCTTTTGCTGACTATGAGGGCTACTCCATTTTTTCAAAGGGATTCTCGGCCATAGTGGTAGATATACTGGTCATCTGAATTAAATTCGCCCATTCCCATCCATTTTAGTTCACTGATTCCTAAAATGTTGATGTTCACACTTGTCATTTCCTGTTTCACTACTTCCAATTTACCTTGATTTATGGACCTAACATTCCAGGTTCCTATGCAATATTGTTTTTTACAGCATTGGACTTTACTTTCACCACCAGACACATCCACCACTGGGTATCATTTCCTCTTTGGTTCAGCCTCTTCATTCCTTCCAGAGCTGTTTCTCCACTTTTCAATAGAATACTGGACACCTACCGACCTGAGGGGTCCCATCTTTCAGTGTCATATTTTTATGCCTTTTCATACCGTCTATGGGGTCTCAAGGTAAGAACGCTGAGTCGTTTGCCATTTCCGTCTCCAGTGGACCACATTTTGTCAGAGCTCTCCATCATGATCCAACTGTCTTGGGTGGCCCTACATGGCATGGTTTAGAGTTTCATTGAGTTACACAAGGCTGTGATCCATGTAATCATTTTAGTTTGTTTTCTGTGACTGTGTTTCCCATTCTGTCTGCCCTCTGATGGATGAGGATAAGAGGCTGGTGCAAACTTCCTGATGGGAGGGACTGGCTGTGGGGAAAACTGGGTCTTGCTTTGGTGGGCAGGCCATGCTTAGTAAATCTTAATCCAATTTTCTGCTGATGGGTGTGGCTGTGCTCTCTCTCTGCAGTTTGGCCAGAGGCAGCCCAGTCCTAGAGTCTGCAGTCTCTATGGTAGGGTATAGACTTTATGATAGGAGTAGTGGTGACCTTCTACAAGAGGATTTATACCAGCACACTACGCTCCCAGGACTGCTGCTCTCAGTCCCCCTGACCCCATGTCAGGCCAATGTCCACCCACGTCTCCACCAAAGACTCCCCAAAACTCACAGGACTGGTATCCTGATGAAAAAGAAGAGATACCAGAGACTGATTGGCCTCTCTCTCTCTCAATCCAACTCTACCCCTCCACCAACACATACAGAGAAAAAGGCCAGGTGAGCACACAGTCGGAAGTTCTTTCTATAAGCTGAGGGAAGCCTCACTGTAAACCAACCCCGCCAGCATCTTGATCTTGGACGTCTAGACTCAGGAACTGTGAGAAATAAGCGTTTGTTGTTTAAACTACCCCACTTGTGGTATTTTGTTACAGCAATCCAAACACACGAATAGACATGGTCATAGGACAAATGAGGCTATAGAAATTCTTTGAGAGTATCTCATATGACACTACTTCATTTTCAAGTTGTCTTAAAGAATCTTCATCCTTCCTTTCACTACAGTTGGATTGGTGGGAAAATAGAGCATAACAAAATAAAAATAACAACAAAAAAACAAACTGGAAGTTAAAATTTTATCCTCTTTTGAATCTCAAGACTGTTTTCTCTTAACAATTTTAGGCAAGTTGTTAACTCCATTGAGTCTGCTTTCTAAAAAAAAAATCAGTAAAATAGGGATGATCATCCCAGTGCTACTTGCTTCACTAGGTTGTGAAGAGCAAATAAAAGCTAGGCTTTAAACGTGCATAATAAAGATAATAGGGATTATTAAAGGAAAACATGCTGTTTTCTACCTTTCTCAGGGGGAAAACTCAGATTCTGACTAACATAATGTATGTACTTACAAAAAGGACATAGCATATTAGAACCTCCTGTTACTAGTTAGCCCCTATGGATTCTCATATTCACAACTGAATATCTGCTAAAGTTATTTTTTTTAATTGGAGTATAATAGCTATACAATGTTGCACTGGTTTCTGCTGTACAATGAAGTAAATCAGCTGTTGTTCGGTCGCCCAGTCGTATCAGACTCTGCGACCCCGTGAACTGTGGCACGCCAGGCCTCTCTGTCTGGAACGAGATCAGCTGTATGTACACATGTATCTCCTCTTTCTTGGACTTCCCTCCCGCTTCTCCCATCTCATTCATCTAGATCATCACAGAGCACTGCGTTGAGCTTCCTATGTTACACAACAGGGTCCCACTAGCGATGTATTTTTACACGGTCGTGCCATCCCCCCCACTCCTGTGTCCACACGTCCTTTCTCTACATCTGGCTCTATTCCTCCTCTGCAAATAGGTTCATCTGTACCATTTTTCTAGATTCTACATATATGCATTAATATATGATATCTGTTTTTCTCTTTCTGACTTACTTCACTCTATATGACAACTTTGTCCTTTCTCCCTTTGGCTTCCTCTTACTGTACACTGGGATCTTTAAAAATTATGGTAATGCAGTCTCCACAGGAGAAGTAAAAGTGCCTGTATTTATTTCAAAAGACATTTAACGACACTAGGGCTGGGGAAAGAAGAGTAACTTGAATCCTTAAAATGAATGTATGGAGCCCTGAAATACTTAAGAGGGCAATCTGTGAACATCCTAGAAAATATACCCTCTTTGATTTCTAAGCAAAGAGCACAACAGCACATTCTAGTAGTATCCAAAGTAATGCTGTCCAATAGGACTTTCTGTGATAATGGAAATGTTCTATATCAGTGTCATCCAATGGATAACCACTAGCCACATAGGGCTATTCAGCATTTGAAATATGGCTGGTGTGGCTAAAGAGTTGCATTTTTAATTATATTTAATTCCTCTTAAATTTAAATAGACATATGCAGCCAGTGGCTACCATACTGGGTAGTATAAATCTACAGAATGTAAAGACTCTGGTATTTCAGGATGCCCTTGAGGGGAAGATAATACATAACAGAAAAATCTACAAAGCTATGGAAGCATCTTTTCAAAATGTGATAAAACAATCACAATGGTTCATCCTCTGAAGCAAGGAAAAGTTGAAAACATTCTTTAATACTGAGAAGAAATTCAGTTATAAATTATTACTATATATTTACAATAGCAATACTGTAATATTACTAATATTGTATAGCTTATAAATAATATTTTTAAGTGTTTACTCTGTATCAGATATTGTGCTAAGTATTTCAATAACATCATCTTGTTGTATCCTCTCTGGTATATTACTTACTCTGGTATCATTACCCCTTTATATTAATGAGGAAATAATATTCAGAGAGGTTGAATAAATTTCTAAAAAGTTACAGTCAGTAGAAAGGTCAGGATCTGAACCTAAACTATGTTTGTAACTACCTTCTCCTCAAAAAACAAAAACAAAAAAGGTAACAAAAAAAAAATAAATCTTACGAATGTTTCTGACATAGAGTAGCCCAGCTTGGACAGTCTTTCCATTTTACTATAGTAAAAACTGAAGCACTGGTGCTTATTAGCTTGATCTGGATGCTAAATAATCTGAGACACAGTCTGGGATTTAATGATGTAAAACTAGATTAAATGGAAGATGTTCACAGGTACCATGTTTCAAATACTCACAGAGCTTGGAAAATACAAAACAAGTAATGCAGGTTTATATGCACATACCAGTGAGACAGCAGGGATAGGCAGGAAGGAAAGAAAGGAGCAGGAAAGGAGAGATGTCCCCCTCAGAAATGAAACTGGAAAATAGAAAGATCAAATGTACTTCTGAAAATACATTAAGACAACACAGAACTCCTTTAGCAGTGAAAGCAACCGTGGTTTTAATAAACCAGAAACCTATGCTGAGAAGCAGAGATCAAAACAGGAAAGCTGGAAGCAGAACACCTGTCCCACTATGGTCAGGAGGACAAGCTACAGGGGAGGCGGGAGATGGAAAAGGGGCTGGTCTGGAGTGTGCCATTGATCAGCCACTCCCTCTAATTAGCAAGTACTCCTAGGGCCTCTCAGCTGATTTTCTCTGCCTCCAGCTCTCCTTCATTTACCGCTATTTCATTCGGAGATTAAGCGTGAAGAGACAGTATTATTCCTCTGGGATATCTGTCAGAAAAGGGGGGAGGGGAAGCAAGCTAGGCAATTCCTTCCTAGAAGAGCCATAAATTCTGTCTTGTACATGTAGCAGATGTGAACAAAGAAGATGAAACAGATCTCTTCTTGGCAATCATCCCCACCCCCACTCCATCTTTTGCAATTATATATCTGCACGTGCAGACAGAATCCCAGAGAACATCAATATTTCCTTTAACAAGCAAAGCAGCTAGCAACGAATGGCTAATGACAATGCAGAAAAGCCATAACTCCTTTTGTTCTATAGGCAGTCCTAGTAGACTTCAACTATACATAATGTTTACCCTTTCCAGAGCCTTATGGAAGTGTGAGCCAGGGCACAGAAGAAGCTAACGCTTTTTAAAATGCTTCCAACTCATGTTTCTTGAACACTGAAAAAGTTTAGTGATATCAATGGTGCCACATCATACTTTCTGGCAGACATAAACGGACCTGATATTATGAAGTAAGTAATGTACAACCATCATCATCATTCTAGTGTGTATTGGGAATGAAGAAGATGACTGTACTGGATGGTCTACTCTAATAGTCAGAATACTCGAGAGGACTCTATCTGAGTTTTATCTTCAAATCTAGGTCCTAGACTCTGAATGAGATAGAGGCACATAATCTCATTTAAAGGAAAACAAGGATAGTGAGGGTTTAAAAAACTGAGGAGATTTACCAAGAGAAGAGAAGACTCAGGGGGAGCAGGAAAGCTTTTTGCAAATATCTGGAGTGTTCTCATGAAGATAAGAGATTTGCTTTGCTTGTTTAATATCTGTGGGTGGAAGCTATGGGCAGATAGGTTTCGGCTCATTACTAGGAAGAACTTTCTGAAAGTTGGAGGTATCCAACAGTGGGATGCACTCTCTGGGAGGTTCAGTTCAGTTGCTCAGTCATGTCAAACTCTTTACGACCCTATGATCTGCAGCACGTCAGGCCTCCCTGTCCATCACCAACTCCCAGAGTCCACCCAAACCCACGTCCATCGAGTCGGTGATGCCATCCAACCATCTCATCCTCTGTCGTCCCCTTCTCCTCCTGTCCTCAATCTTTTCCAGCATCAGGGTCCTTTCAAATGAGTCAGCTCTTCACATCAAGTGGCCAAAGTATTGGAGTTTCAGCTTCAACATCAGTTCTTCCAATGAACACCCAGGACTGACCTCCTTTAGGATGGACTGGCTGGATCGCCTTGCAGTCCAAGGGACTCTCAAGAGTCTTCTACAACACCACAGTTCAAAAGCATCAATTCTTCAGTGCTCCCCTTTCTTTATAGTGCAACTCTCACATTCATACATGACTACCGGAAAAACCATAGCCTTGACTAGACGGACTTTTGTTGGCAAAGTAAAGTCTCTGCTTTTTAATATGCTGTCTAGGTTGGTCATAACTTTCCTTCCACAGAGTAAGCATCTTTTAATTTCATGGCTGCAATCACCATCTGCAGTGATTCTGGAGCCCCAAAAAATAAAGTCAGCCACTGTTTCCCCATCTATTTGCCATGAAGTGATGGGACCAGATGCCATGATCTTCGTTTCTGAATGTTGAGCTTTAAGCTAACTTTTTCACTCCTCTTTCACTTTCATCAAGAGGCTCTTTAGTTCTTCTTCACTTTCTGCCATAAGAGTGGTGTCATCTGCATATCTGAGGTTATTGAGATTTCTCCAGCAATCTCGATTCCAGCTTTTGCTTCATCCAGCCCAGCGTTTCTCATGAGGTACTCTGCATATAAGTTAAATAAGCAGGGTGACAATATACAGCCTTGACGTATTCCTTTTCCTATTTGGAACCAGTCTGTTGTTCCATGTCCAGTTCTAACTGTTGCTTCCTGACCTGCATACAAATTTCTCAAGAGGCAGATCAGGTGGTCTGGTATTCCCATCTCTTTCAGAATTTCCCACAGTTTATTGTGATCCACACAGTCAAAGGCTTTGGCATAGTCAATAAAGCAGAGATAGATGTTTTTCTGGAACTCTCTTGCTTTTTCCATGATCCAGCAGATGTTGGCAATTTGATCTCTGGTTCCTCTGCCTTTTCTAAAACCAGCTTGACCATCTGGAAGTTCACGGTTCATATATTGCTGAAACCTGGCTTGGAGAATTTTAAGCATTACTTTACTAGTGTGTGAAATGAGTGCAACTGTGCAGTAGTTTGAGCATTCTTTGGCATTGCCTTTCTTTGGGATTGGAATGAAAATGGACCTTTTACAGTCCTGTGGCCACTGCTGAGTTTTCCAAATTTGCTGGCATATTGAGTGCAGCACTTTCACAGCATCGTCTTTCAGGATTTGGAATAGCTCAACTGGGATTCTATCACCTCCACTAGCTTTGTTCATAGTGATGCTTTCTAAGGTCCACTTGACTTCACATTCCAGGATATCTGGCTCTAGGTGAGTGATCACACCATCATGGTTATCTGTGTCATTAAGATCTTTTTTGTACAGTTCTTCTGTGTATTCGTGCCACCTCTTCTTAATATCTTCTGCTTTTGTTAGGTCCCTACCATTTCTGTCCTTTATTGAGCCCATCTTTGCATGAAATGTTCCCTTGGTATTTCTAATTTTCTTGAAGAGATCTCTTGTTTTTCCCATTCTATTGTTTTCCTCTATTTCTTTGCACTGATCACTGAGGAAGGCTTTCTTATCGCTCCTTGCTATTCTTTGGAACTCTGCATTCAAATGGGTATATCTTTCCTTTTCTCCTTTGCTTTTCGCTTCCCTTCTTTTCACAGCTATTTGTAAGGCCTCCTCAGACAGCCATTTTGCTTTTTTGCATTTCTTT
>NW_011495044.1:3654020-3658506 GCF_000754665.1 Bison bison bison | reverse complement strand
CTGTTTCCTGTATAATGTCACAAACCTCGATCCATAGTTCATCAGGCACTCTGTCTATTAGATCTAGTCCCTTAAATCTATTTGTCACTTCCACTGTATAGTCATAAGGGATTTGATTTAGGTCATACCTGAATGGTCCAGTGGTTTTCTCCACTTTCTTCAATTTCAGTCTGAATTTGGCAATAAGGAGTTCTTGATCCAAGTCACAGTCAGCTCCCGGTCTTGTTTTTGCTGACTGTATAGACTGTAAAGAACAATACTGCATAGGAACCTGGAATGTTAGGTCCATGAATCAAGGAAAACTGGAGATGATGAGAGTGAACATCGACATTCTAGGAATCAGTGAACTAAGATGGACTGGAATGGGTGAATTTAACTCAGATGACCATTATATCTACTACTGTGGCCAAGAATCCCTTAGAAGAAATGAAGTAGCCATCAGAGTCAACAAAAGAGTCTTAAATGCAGTACTTGGATGCAATTTCAAAAACGACAGAATGATCTCTGTTCAGTTCCAAGGCAAACCATTCAGTATCACAGTAATCCAAGTCTATGCCCTGACCAGTAACACTGAAGAAGCTGAAGTTGAACGGTTCTATGAAGACCTACAAGACCTTTTAGAACTAACACCCAAAAAAGATGTCCTTTTCATTATAGGGGACTGGAATGCAAAAGTAGCAAGTCAAGAAACACCTGGAGTAACAGGCAAATTTGGCCTTGGAGTACAGAATGAAGCAGGGCAAAGGCTAATAGAGATTTGCCAAGAGAACACACTGGTCATAGCAAACGCACTGGTCATAGCAAACACCCTCTTCCAACAACACAAGAGAAGACTCTACACATGGACATTGCCAGATGGTCGACACAGAAATCAGACTGATTATATTCTTTGCAGCCAGAGCTGGAGAAGCTCTCTGGGAAGGGAAGGTCTGAATTTGCTATCATTGTGGGTATAGAAGTAGAGGTAAGATAACCTCTTGGTGGAAACACTAAATCATAAGAAGGAAGAGGGAGGCTGGACTAGGTAACCTTTAGAGGTCTTGCCCAAATCTGAGAGCCTATAATTTTATGGGAGTATGGACCTCCTGCTTTCATCATTACAACACAGTGCAACTTAAGGTCTGCATAATGGACAATGTACATTATTTGCAACGCCAACTTTCTCTCTGAAAGCTTACAGAAGAGTGACAGAGGGACAGAAGAAATACTAAGATCATTATCATGATCTTACTTCCCTTCTGCATCTTCATCTACCACATACTGGCACTGTGGTGGACACTTTACATAGTTTATCCAGCTAGGTTATTGTGAGACTCTGAGCTGGTAAGACATTGTCTTTGGGTTTTACTTTCCTCATTTGGAAAATGAATGGGTTGAACTTCATTATTCATGAAAGGGGACATCGAAGTTCCTTTTAATTTCCTTCATATCATGAGTCTGGAGGAAAGTAGCAGCAGGGACCTAGATCAATTATTTCCTCCCTATGCGCCACGATTTAACCTGGCAGATACTCTGAAATATCTTCCTTCTTTGGAGTAATGAACAATGTGTGCCATCTTCATTTTATACACTAAACACAGTCCTAAAAGGTTGAGTGTAAATAGAAATTTTAATAAAAAATGAAGTACATTTTGTACACACCAAAATGGTTAGTTAAAAGCAGGCTTTATAAAAATAAGTGCAATGTTTGCTGCAAAGCAACTTGTTCTATGAGAAGAGCTCACTGGAAAAGAACCTGATGCTGGAAAAGACTGAAGGCAAAAGGGGAAGGTGGTGGCAGAGGATGACAGCATTACCGACTCAATGGACATAAATTTGAGCAAACTCAGGGGTATGGTGGAAAACAGAGCAGCCTGGCATGCAACAGTCCTTGGGGTCACCATGAGTCAGACAAGACTTAGAGACTGAACAACTAGTTCTATAAATTTGGATTTTATGTATTGGATTTTCTGTTATCACTTTGTCTTCCACTTAAGTTACCATGTCAAAGATGCATTGCAGTTTTTCCCTGTCTTTGGGGTGATCAGCCTGTTCGTACAAATACAAAACTATGGGTTTGAAAGCAATATTAAAAGTCATTCAATGCTTTCTCCTTCCTCTGCCTCTAACTCAACCAACCACAGCCAATGTTTGAATTTTCTAACATCTTTACCAACTCTTTGCTTACTCTTCCAGTGATGAAGACCCCACATCTCCCCATGAAGCTCCTTCCATGCTTGGCAGTGGACCTTGGCTTTAGGGATGTGATTCTCTATATTTTTCCCATCTTAAGCACGAGGGAATCCCAGAACATCTCCATCAGTAACAACAGTTTCACATATAACCAAGCTTTCAATAGAGGTTCTCGAGAGAGAGCAAGATGGTGATAGGAGGGAAACTTTCTCTTTTCATTTGGCATACTTCTGTTGGTAATTTTTTTTTTACACTTACTATGTATTCCTTTAATACATATATGCATGTATTTTTAAAAAGTGGTCCAGGGGGTAAATCTTACTCACACTAAGGATAGGGGGATGGAGGGGAATACGTCCCCCTAGAGGAACAACAGAATGTGAGGGAATAGTGTGTTATGATTTGACACCTCCATCAGCTGTAATATTCTTGGATATAGAATGGGCATTGAACTGACTGTAATATAGTTAGTATAGGAGGTTGAAGGACCCCTACTTCCTTGGAAATCATGGCTAATCTCTTTCTCAACTGAGTAAGCCAGCTCTTCAGGCATTTAAAAATAGCTTTCATGTGTATAAGGAAAGTGAACTACTTCCTGGTCTCATCAAGGTTAAATTCAATGACTAACTGTAACATGTCTCACTGTGTGATGTATCTGCCTCTTTTTCCCTGTCATTCTGCCTAATTCATAGTACACTCTTCTGATTGGACCATCTGCCTTCTAACATTATTCTTCTGTAGTCTGTTCGTTTACTCTTTATCATGACAGGGTGGCACCATTTTCCCAATTACTCAGTGTGCTGTGTGTGCTCAGTTGCTTCAGTGGTGCCCAACAATTTGTGACCTGTGGACTGCAGCCCACCAGGCTCCCCTGTCCATGGGATTCTCCAGCCAAGAATATCGGAGTGGGTTACCATGCCCTTCTCCAGGGGATCTTTCTGGCCCAGGGATTGAACCCATATCTCTGGGGTCTCCTGCATTGCAGGCAGGTTCTTTAGCCACCTTAAAGTGAAAAATGAAAATTACTCAGTCGTGTCCAGCTCTTTGCAACTCCATGGACTATATATACAGTCCATGGAATTCTCCAGGCCAGATTACTGGAGTGGGTGGGTAGCTTTTCCCTGCTCCAGGGGATTTTTCCAACCCAGAAATTGAACCAGGGTCTCCTGCACTGCAGGCAGATTCATAACCAACTGAGCTATCAGGGAAGCCCCTGAACCACCTGGGAAGCTCCAATTACTCAGACTTTTTACCTTATTTCAAGCTTCTGGATGTTTTTACCAAATATCCCCAGTTTCCCCTATTCTGTTATGAAGACCCTGCTGCCGGATTGTCTGGGTTCAGATTTGGTTCTATCATTTACTAGTTGTATAACTGTAGCTAAGTAACTTAACCCCCTGTGCCTCAGTCTCCTCATTGGCAAAATAAAAACAGCCCCAGCAGCAATTAACTTATACAGTTGCAGGGAAAATAACTAGGATACATATAAAGCACATAGGACAGTATCTGGCACACAGTGGACACAATGTTAATTTGTATTATTGCTTCCTTCTCCTTCATCATCATAAGGTGAAAAGACAACCCTCAGAATAGGAGAAAACAACAGCAAATGAAACAACTGACAAAAGATTAATTTCCAAAATATATAAGCAGCTCATACAACTCAATACCAGAAAAGCAAACAACCCAATCAAAAAGTGGGAAAAAGACCTAAATAGACACTTTTCCAAATAAGACATACAGATAGCTAACAAACACATGAAAAGATACTCAACATCACTAATTATTAGAGAAATGCAAATCAAAACTATAGTGAGATATCACCTCATACCAGTCAGAATGGCCCATCATTAAAAGTCTACAAACAATAAATGCTGGGGAGGGTGTGGAGAAAAGGGAATGCTTTTACACTGTTGGTGGGAATGTAAATTGATACAATCCCTATGGAAGATGGTACAGAGATTCCTTAAAAAACTAGGAATAAAACCACCATATGACCCAGCAATCCCACTCCTAGGCATATACTCTGAGGAAACCAAAATTGAAAAAGACACATGTATCCCATTGTTCATTGCAGCGCTATTTACAATAGCTACAACATGGAAGCAACCTAGATGTCCATCGACAGATGAATGGATAAAGAAGTTGTGGTACATATACACAATGGAGTATTACTCAGCCATAAAAAAGAACACCTTTGAGTCAGTTCTAATGAGGTGGATGAACCTAGAACCTATTATACAGAGTGAAGTGAGTCAGAAAGAGAAAGATAAATACCGTATTCTAATGCATATATATATATATATATATATAT
>NW_011495044.1:3652141-3653787 GCF_000754665.1 Bison bison bison | reverse complement strand
TCACACAGAGTCTGACACGACTGAGCAACTTCACTTTCACTTTTCACTTTCATGCATTGGAGAAGGAAATGGCAACCCACTCCAGTGTTCTGGGCTGCTATCTATGGGGTCGCACAGAGTCGGACACGACTGAAGTGACTTAACAATGCATATACATGGAATCTACAAAAATGGTACTGAAGAATTTATTTACAGGGCAGCAATGAAGAAACAGAAATAGAGAATAGACTCATGGACATGGGGAGAGGGGAGGGGAGGCTGAGATGTAGGAAAAGAGTAACATGGAAACTTACCTTACCATATGTAAAACAGACAGACAAAGGAATATGCTGTATGGCTCAGGAAACTCAAACAGGGGCTCTGTATCAACCTAGAGGGGTGGGATGGGGAGGGAGATGGGAGGGAGGTTCAAAAGGGAGGGGATATATGTACACCTATGACTGACTGATCTTGAGATTTGACAGAAAACAACAAAATTCTGTAAAGCAATTATCCTTCAACTACAAAATAAATTTAAAAAAAAAAGCAAGCTAAGATCATGGCATCTGGTCCCACCACTTCATGGCAAATAGATGTGGAAACAATGGAAAAAGTTCAGTCCAGTCGCTCAGTCGTGTCCGATTCTTTGCAACCCCATGAAAAATAAAGTCAGCCACTGTTTCCACTGTTTCCCCATCAATTTCCCATGGAAATAGTGAGAGACTTTATTTTCTGGGGCTCCAAAATCAGTGCAGATGATGACTGCAGCCATGAAATTAAAAGACACTTGCTCCTTGGAGGAAAAGCTATGACCAACCTAGACAGCATATTAAGAAGCAGAGACATTACTTTGCCAACAAACGTCCATCTAGTAAAGTTATGGTTTTTTCAGTAGTCATGCATGGATGTGAGAGCTGTGACTATAAAGAAAGCTGAGCACCAAGGAATTGATGCTTTTGAACTGTGGTGTTGGAGAAGACTTGAGAGTTCCTCGGACTGCAAGGAGATCCAACCAGTCCATCCTAAAGGAAATCAGTCCTGAATATTTATTGGAAGGACTGATGCTGAAGCTGAAACTCCAATACTTTGGCCACCTGATGGGAAGAACTGACTGATTGGAAAAGACCCTGACGCTGGAAAAGATTGAAGGCAGGAGGAGAAGGGGATGTCAGAGGATGAGATGGTTGGATGGCATCACTGACTAATGGACATGAGTTTGAGCAAGCTCTGGGAGTTCGTGATGGACAGGGAGGCCAGGCATGCTGCAGTCCATGGGGTTGCAGAGTCAGACACAACTGAGAGACTGAACTGAACTATGTGTTAATATACAATATTTGTCTCTTTATGACAGAATTCACTCTGTATAATAAATAGGCTCTAGGTTCATCCACCTCATTAGAACTAACTCAAATGTGTTCCTTTTATGGCCGATTAATATTCCTCTGTGTATATATACCACTGCTTTTTTGTCCACTCAACTGTCGATGGACATCTAGGTTACTTCCATGTCTTCAGTTCAGTTCAGTTCAGTCGCTCAGTAGTGTCCGACTCTTTGTGACCCCATGAATCGCAGCACGCCAGGCCTCCCTGTCCATCACCAACTCCCGGAGTTCACTCAGACTCACGTCCACTGAGTCAGTGATGCCATCCAGCCATCTCATCCTCTG
>NW_011495044.1:3643810-3652041 GCF_000754665.1 Bison bison bison | reverse complement strand
GTCCAAGGGACTCTCAAGAGTCTTCTCCAACACCACAGTTCAAAAGCATCAATTCTTCGGCGCTCAGCCTTCTTCACAGTCCAACTCTCACATCCATACACGACCACAGGAAAAACCATAGCCTTGACTAGACGAACCTTTGTTGGCAAAGTAATGTCTCTGCTTTTGAATATGCTATCTAGGTTGGTCATAACTTTCCTTCCAAGGAGTAAGCGTCTTTTAATTTCATGGCTGCAGTCACCATCTGTAGTGATTTTGGAGCCCAGAAAAATAAAGTCTGACACTGTTTCCACTGTTTCCCCATCTATTTCCCATGAAGTGATGGGATCGGATTGTAAATAGTGCTTCAATGAACATTGGGGTACATGTGTCTTTTTTGATTATGGTTTCCTCAAGATATACGCTCAGTAGTAGGATCGTTGGGTCACATCATAGTTTTATTTCTAGTTTTTTAAGGAATCTCCATACTGTTTTCCATAGTGGCTATGTCAATTTGCATTTCCACCAACAGTGCAAGAGGGTTCCCTTTTCTCCACATTCTCTTCAGCATTCATTGTTTGTAGATTTTTTTGATGATGGCCATTCAGATTGATGTGAGGTCATACCTCATTGCAGTTTTGATTTGCATTCCTCTAATTATGAGTGATGTTGAGCATTTTTTCTTCCATTTATTAGCCATCTTTATGTCTTCTTTGGAGAAATGTCTGTTCAAATCTTCTGCCCACATTTTGATTGCATTGTTTGTTTTTCTGGTATTGAGCTGAATGAGTTGCTTGTATATTTTGGAGATGCATCCTTTATCAGCTGTTTCATCTGTAAGTTTTTTTATCCCTTTCTGGGTTGTTTGATCTTGTTTATTGTTTCCTTTGCTGTACAAAAGCTTTTAAGTTTAATTAGGTGCCATTTATTTATTTTTGCTTTTATTTCCATTACTGTAGGAGGTGGGTCATAGAGGATCTTGCTGTGATTTATGTGAAAGAGTGTACTGCCTATGTTTTCCTCTAAGAACTTTATAGTTTCTGGCCTTATATTTAAGTCTTTAATCTATTTTGAGTTTATTTTTGTGTATGGTATTAGAAAGTGTTCTACTTTTATTCTTTTGCACGTAGATGTCCAGTTTTCCCAGCACCATCTATTTTTTTTAGGTTTTCTTAAAGTTAATTTAATTGGATGGTAATTAATACAATATTGTGATGGCTTTTGCCATACATCTACATGAATCAGCCAGAGGTGCACATGTAGCACCCCATCCTGAACCCAACTACCTCCCTCCCCACCCCATGGCTCTCCGGGTTTTCCCAGAGCATCGGTTTTGTGCCCTGCTTCATGCATCACACTTGCACTGGTCATCTATTTTACATATGGTAATACACATGTTTCAATGCTATTCTCACCTTCTCCCACAAGGTCCTTAAGTCTGTTCTTTACATCTGTGTCTCTTTTGCTGCCCTGCATATAGGATCATCATTTCTGTCTTTCTAAATTCCATATATATGCGTTAATATACAGTATTGCTGTTTCCCTTTCTGACTTACTTCACTCTGTATTATAGGCTCCAGTTTTTTCTATTTCATTAGAAATGACTCAAATGCATTCATTTTTATAGCTGAGTAATATTCCATTGTGTATATGTACTACAACCTCCTTATCCATTCATCTGTTGATGGACATCTAGGTTGCTTCCAGTCCTATCTATTGTAAACAGTGCTGCAATGAACATTGGGGTACGCGTGTCTCTTTCAGTCCTGGTTTCCTCAGTGTGCATGCCCAGCAGTGGGATTTCTGGGTCATATGGCAGTTCTACTTCCAGTTTTTTAAAGGAATCGCTACACTGTTCTCCATATTGGCCCAGAACGACTTATTGAAGAGGCTGTCTTTTCTCCATTGTATATTCTTACCTCCTTTGTCAAAGATAAGGTGCCCTTAGGTGTGTACGTTTATCTCTGGGCTTTGTATCTTACTTCATTGTTCTATATTTCTGTTTTTAGGCCAGTACCATACTGTCTTTGTGACTGTAGTTTTGTAGTATAGTCTGAAATCAGGAAGGTTGATTCCTTTACCTCCATTTTTCCTTCTCAAGACTGCTTTGGCTATTCGGGGCCTTTTACGTTTCCATACAAATTGTGAAATTCTTTGTTCTAGATCTGTGAAAAACATCACTGGTAGTTTGATAGGGATTGCACTGAATTTGTAGATTGCTTTCGGTAGTATAGTCATTTTCACAATATTGATTCTTCTAATCCAAGAACATGAAATACCTCTCCATCTGTTTGGGTCATCTTTGATTTCTTTCATCATGTCTTCTATGTTTTCTGTCTTCTAGTTTTCTGCATACAGGTCTTTTGTCTCTTTGGGTAGGTTTATTCCTAGGTATTTTATTCTTTTTGTTGCAACAATGAATGGGACTGTTTCCTTAACTTTTCTGATTTTTCATTGTTAGTGTATAGGAATGCAAAGGATTTCTGTGTATTAATTTTACATCCTGCAACTTTACAATATTCACTGATTAATAATTTTCTGGTGGAATCTTTGCAGTTTTCTATGTATAGTATCATGTCATCTGCAAATAGTAAAGAGTTTTACTTCTTCATTTTCAATCTGGATTTCTTTTATCTCCTTTTGTTCTCTGATTGCCATGAATAGGACTTCCAGAACTATGCTGAATAAAAGTGGTGAGAGTGGGCACCCTTGTCTTGTTCCTGAACTTAGAAGAAATGCTTTCAGATTTTCACCAATGAGAATAATGTTTGCTTTGGTTTTATTCTATTAGGCCTTTATTATGTTGAAGCAGGTTTCTTCTATGTCTACTTTCTGGAGAATTTTTATCATAAATGGGTGTTGAATTTTGTCAAAAGCTTTCTATGCATCTATTGAGATGATCAGATGATTTTTATCCTTCAGTTTGTTGATATGGTGTATCACATTGATTACTTTGTGTATACTGACGCATCTTTGCATCCCTGGGATAAATCCCATTTGATCATGGTGTATGATCTTTTTAATGTGTTGTTGGATTGTGCTTGCTAAAATTTTGAATTTTTTGCGTCTATATTCATCAGTGATACTCGCCTGTAATTTTCCTTTTTGGTGGTATCTTTGTCTGCTTTTGGTATTAGGGTGATGGTGGCCTCATAAAATGAGTTTGAGAGCTTTCTTTTCTCTGCTGTTTTTTGGAAGAGTTTGAGCAAGATAGGTGTTAGCTCTTCTCTAAACTTTTGGTAGAATTTGCCTGTGAAGCCATCTGGTCCTGGGCTTGTGCTTGTTGGAAGATTTTTGATTAGTTTCGATTTTGGTGCTTGTGATTAGTCTGTTCATGATTTCTATTTCTTCCTGGTTCAGTTTTGGAAGGTTGTACTTTTCTAAGAATGTGTCCATTTCTTCCAGACTCTCTATTTTTATTGGCATATAATTGTTCATAGTACTCCCTTATGATTCTTTTTATTTCTGTGTTGTCTGTTGTAATGTCTCCATTTTTGTTTTTATTGAGTCCTCTTCCTTTTTTCTTGACAAGCCTGCAAGTGGTTTGTCAATTTTATCTTCTCAAAGAACCTGCTTTTAGTTTTATTCATCTTTAATATTTCTTCATTTCTGCTCTGATCTTTAAGATTTCTTTCCTTCTACTAGGCTTTGGTTTTTTGGTTGTTGTTGCTATTATTGTTGTTCTTTTTCTAGTTGCTTTAGGTGTAAAGTCAGGTTGTTTGATGTTTTTCTTGTTTCTTGAGGTAGGCTTGTAGTGCTATAAACTTCCTTCTTATAACTGCTTTTACTGCATCCTATAGGTTTTGAGTCATCATATTTTCATTGTCATTTGTTTCTAGGTATTTTTTAAAATTTCCTTTTGATGTCTTCAGTGACTTGTTGGTTATTTAGAAGTGTGTTGTTTAGCCTCCATGTGTTTGTGTTTTTTACAGTTTTTTTCTTGTAAGTTATATCTAGTTTCATGCATAGTGTTGTATTCAGAAAAGATGCTTGATACAATTTCAATTTTCTTAAATTTACTGAGCTTGATTTGTGACCCAAGATGTGATCTATCCTGGAGATTATTCCATGTGCACTTGAGAAAAATGTGTCTTCTACTGTTTTGGGATGGAATGTCCTGAAGATGCCTATTAGGTCCACATGGTCTAATGTGTCATTTAAGGCTTGTGTTTAAGCCTTGTGTTTCCTTAGTAATTTTTTGTTGTGATGATCTGTCCATTGGTGTAAGTGGGGTGTTAAATTCCCCTACTATTATTGTGTTACTGTTGTTTTCCCCTTTTATGGTTCTTAGCATTTGCCTTATGTACTGAGGTGCTCCTATGTTGGCTGCATAAATATTTATAATCATTGTATCTTCTTGGGTTGATCCCTTGATCATTCATTATGTACTGTCCTTCCTTAACGCTTGTAAAAGTTTTTACTTTAAAGTCTATTTTGTCTGATATGAGTATTGCTACTCCTGCTTTCTTTTGATTCCCATTTGCATGGAATATCTTTATCTATCCCCTGACTTTCAGTCTGTGTCTTTAGGTCTGAAGTGAGTTCTCTTACAGGCAGCATATACATGGGTCTTGTTTCCATATCTATTCAGCCAGTCTGTGTTTTTTGCTTGGTGCATTTAATCCATTTACATTTAAGGTAGTTATTGACATGTATGTTCCTACTGCCATTTGCTTAATCATTTAGGGTTTGTTTTTGTGGTCTGTTTCTTCTGTTGTGATTCCTGCTAGAGAATCCTTAGCATTTATTGTAAGGCTGGTTTGGTGGTGCTGAATTCTTTCAGGTTTTGTCTATAATGCTTTTGATTTCACCATCAAACCTGAATGAGATCCTTGCTGGGTAGCATAATCTTGGTTGCAGGTTTTTTTCTTTCACCATTTTTTTCTTTCACTTTAAACACCTGCATAGTTCCTGCTGAAAAATTAGCTGTTAGCCTTATGGAGATTTTGTGAATATGTGTCTGCTAAGTTGCTTCAGTTGTGTCTGATTTTTTGCAACCCTATGGACTGCAGCCCACCAGGCTTCAGTAGGTATTCTCCAGGCATGAATACTGCAGTAGATAAGCCATTTCCTTCTTCAGGGGATCCTGTCAATCCAGGGATTGAACCTAGGTCTCTTGCATTGAAGGCAGATTCTTTAACCTCTGAGCTACCAGGGAAGCCCTGGGAATTCCTCTTTATGTTATTTTTTAACTTTCCCCTTGCAGGTTTTAATATTTTTTTTCTTTGTGCTTAATTTTTTGTTAGTTTGATTAATTTATATGTGTCTTGGTGCTTTTCTCTTTGGGTTTATCCTATTTGGGATTCTCTGGGTTTCCTGGACTTGGGTGGTTATTTCCTTTCCCATTTTAGGGAATTTTTCAACTCTAATCTCCTCAAATATTTTCTCATACTTTTTTTCTCTTCATTTTGGGACCCCTATAATTCAAATGTTGGTGCATTTAATACTGTCCCAGAGATCTTTGAGACTGTCCTCAATTCTTTTCATTTTTTTTTTCCCCTCTATTCTGCTCTATGGCAGTTATTGAGGAGTTCCTGGTGGCTCATTGTGGGTGGCTTCCCCAGTAAATCTTCTGATCTCACCAGAGGTCCCCCAACCCCCGCCCAGAGGAGCAGGTGCACTGCTCCCAGCACCCAAAGGCGCCCAAGCCACTCCCAGTGCCAAACTACTCCTCCCCCCAGTCACCACTGAGTGAAAGGGGAGCCCCAGGGGCTTCCCGTAGTGGATCCTCTGATCCCTAAAGAATCCCTACCCCTCTCAGGTGAGCAGGCATGCTGCTTCCAGTGACCAAAGGTGCCCAAACCACTCAAGGCACCAAAGCCACTCCACCTCCCCCAGCAACCCCACAGTTGCTGGTCATCAAGGTTCAAGTTTCCTCCACTCCCCCTTACCCGGTTGTTCCCAGGGCTCCTCCCTTCAGCCTGTCCACAGGAGGTCCCCCATTAGCACCTGGTGAGTATCCCAGGCGTGGGGAGACATGCCTCCCTGTCTTCCCTCACCCCAATCCTGGGTCCACCCTCAAAGCATTCTTGACATTTCATTTCTTCAACACACTTCTCTCTGACAAACTGGATTAGCGTGGAACTTCACTTGGCATTCCTACTACTATGGCTGTTTTCATTGCATTATGATGCACACTCATGCTTCACCAATTCACATTCCTCTTTGTTTCATACCTCTTTTCAAAACCTATCTTGTAGAGCAGGGAATAGAAAACTTTTTGAAAAGAGCCAGAGGGTAAAAAATTTCAGGTTTATGGGATATATGGTTTCTGCTACAACTACTCAATTCTGCCAGTGTAGAATGACAGTAGCCATACACATTAACAAATGGACATGGCTATATTCCAATAAACCTTTATTTACAAAACCAGGCACCTGACAGGACTTTGCCTATGGACCATAGTTTACTGATCCTGGATCTAGAAGAATCTTCCCTAAATAACTTTGCCTAGCTGTGATCACTCCATTATTCTACTTCAAAATACATGTACTATATTCATTTACAAATAGTTATAAACTTCTGAATATTTTTATGTGGTCAGTCTCTCACTTAGAACACTGTACAGATTCTTTAAGGAAAACTGTCATTTCATTCACAGCTAAGCCTAGGAGTAACACTGAGTGTCAAGGACATGAAGACAAATGAATCCCAGTCTATGTGCACAAAGAACTCACAAAGAACAGATTAACAGGACAGACAGCAACGCAAATACACAATCATAATATAATGGGATTTTTGCTATAAGAGAGATTTCCTATACAAAGTGCTCTGAGAAAAGCAAAAGGAATGATTGACTTTACTTGGGGAGAGGAGGAAAGCTTCACAGAAGACCTGAGGTAGGATTGTCAGAAAAGAAAGATGAATAGGTATTTGAGTTAAAGGAAATGTAGTATAATGGTACTAAGACATGGAAATGGATTAAGTGTATGGATAATAACCAGCAGCTACTATAGATGGAAAGGGGTAAGGGAAGCTACAGAGACAAATGACAGAAACTGAAGAAGATGAGAATACAAAAGAAAGTATCAGCAAAGAGTGCCATTTGCCACAATAAGACAATGTTATATACATAATGAGGAGTCTGGATCATTCTAGAGATCATATTTAAATATTCAATATCATGATCTGATTTGTTAATAATATTTTATACTCATAAAGAGGCTTTAACTTTTTCTTAGACTTTCATGTATGTTATTTTTAATGTTCATACAGCTTCCATACTTACATGTCTACTAAATTCTAATAACGATCATGAACTTATGAGGTAGTAAGAAGAGTAAGATTTAGAGGCAAAAAGATTCGGGACAAAATCTTGCAGTTTGTAGGAACAACATGTTGAGTAAGTCTCTTAATCTTTCATTGTTTCCAAAGAACAGGAATAGCAACAGTCCCTGTTTCATAAGATTACAGAAAAGACTATTTGAGACAATTATGTGAAGAGTACTTTGTAAAAGAGCTGCAAAATGACATGCAGGATTTGTGAAATTGCAGGGTAAGATGGTAAGAAAGGATGAGATACTTTTATTTACTTGACAGCTTTTTGTGACACATACATTCATTCACAGCCTAATAGAAGATAACTCTTCATTTCTATCATATATAAGTACAGGTTCTGACCTTTTCGAGGATCTGATTTTTGCATGGTATCATCAGCTATATCAAATAGGAATTTCCTCCTTAACAAGATGGAGAAATCTAGAAGCAAAAGATTAAAAAAAATTAGAAATATGAACAATTGTAGATCAAAGGAGACCTGCAATGAAATTAGGTTTTAATCAGAGAAAACCAGCAGGCTGAACACCCAGAAGGGCTTCCCAGGGGCAGTAACTCAGTTAAGTTTCCAATTTCCACGATCCTTCCCTCAGTTTTTGAGTTCAGAACCCTGATTCTATTAAAAACAGAACAGACTTTTCAGGGCCTTAATAGCTCATTTTAAATAATAATGGATAAACTAGAAGGTTACTCTATTAATTCATTGTGAGAAATATAACAGTCATATAACCAAAGTATTGTACACTGAAAACTATAAACATCGCTGAAAGAAATCAAAGAAACAATGAAGTATAAAGACACTTACATCCATGAATTAGAAGACTAATGTTAAGACAACAATACCATAAAGATCTACAGACTCAATGCAATCCCTATCAAAATCCCAGTGATGTTTTTCTGCAAAAATAGAAAAAGCCATCCTAAAATTCACATGATATCTCAAGGACCTCTAATAGCTTAAACAATCTTGAAAATGA
>NW_011495044.1:3634336-3643710 GCF_000754665.1 Bison bison bison | reverse complement strand
GGAGTACTAGCAGAAGGACAGGCACACAGACCAACAGAATAGAGAGCCCAGAAATAAGCTCAAGTATGTATAGTCAAATGATTTTTAATAAAGGTGCCAACAACATTCAATGGGAAAAGAATACTCTTTTTCACAAATGATGCTAGGAAATCTGGATACCCACATGCCAAAGAATGAAGATGAACCTTTAGCTTACACCATATATAAAAATTTCAAAATGTATCAAGACCAAAACTTTAGAGCTAAAATTATAAAACTTTTAGAGAAAACAGAGAAGAAAATCTCCATGACACTGAATTTGGCAATAATTCTGGAATTTGATATCTAAATCTCAGGCAACAAAAGAAAAAAAAACAGATAGACTGAACTTCATCAAAATGAAAAACATTTGTGCATCAAAGAGCACTATCACATGGATGAGAAGAAAACCTACAAAATGGCAGAAAACATTGGCAAATCACTTATCTGATAAGGGACTAATCTCTAGAATTATGTACAGAACTCCAATTCAATGACAAAACAAAAACAAAAAACCCTCAAATAATCCAACTGAAAAATTAGCAAAGGACCTGAATAGGTATTTCTCCATGTATCTATGTGTATGTGCTAAGTTGCTTCAGTCATGTTCAGCTGTTTATGATCCTATGGACAGTAGCCCACCAGGCTCCTCTGTCCATGAGATTCTCTAGGCAAGAATACTGGAGTGGGTTTCCATGCTCTTTTCCAGGGACCTTCCTGATCCAGGGATTGAACCCACATCTCTTACATTTCCTGCATTGGCATGCAGGTTCTTTACCACTAGTGCCACCTGGGAAGCCCCATTTATCTATGTAGATGGCCCATAAGTACATAAAAATCAACATCATTAATCATTAGGAAAGTGCAAGTTAAAGTCACAATGAGATACCACTTCACACCCACTGGGGTGGTTATTATGAAGAAAAAAAAAGAAAAATCATAAGTGCTAGCAAGGATATGGAGAAATTAAAGCCCCTGTGAATTGCTAGTGGAAACGAAAAAATGGTGCAGTTGCTGTGGAAAACATTAAAAAGTTTAACATGGAATTACCAAATGACCCAGTAACTCCACTTCTAGATATTTCCCAAAAGAATTGAAAACAGGGACTGAAACAGGTACCTGTACACAAATGTTCAGAGCAGCATTATTCACAATAGCAAAAGAGCAGAAACAATCTAAGTATCCACCAATGAGTGAATGAATAAATAAAATGAGGCTTATACATACAATCGAATACTATTCAGCTATAAAAAGGAATAAAATTCTGATACATGCTGCAACATGGATGAATCTTGAAACCATTACGCTCAGTGAAATAAGCCTAGTACAAAAGGCTAACTACTGTATGATTTCATTTGCACTTGGCAACTCGAATAGGGAAATTCCTAGAGAAAGGAAGCAGAACAGAGGTTATCAGGGGCTGGGCAAAGAAGGGGAATGGAGAGTTATGATTTAATGGGTACAGAGTTTCTGTTTGAAATGATGAAAATATTCTGGAGTTGGACAGCAGTGAAGGGTATACATCCCTATAAATGTACTTAAGCATTAAAATGGTAAAAATGATAAATTGTTATGTATTTTTAAAAAAATATTTTTAATTTAAGGAAAATTGCTTTATTGTGTTGGTTTCTGCCATACATCAACATGAATCAGTCATAGGTATACATATATCCCTATACATATGTCTCTGTCCTCTTGAACTCCCTAACACCTCTCACCCCATCCCACTGCTCTAGTTTGTCACAGAGCCCCAGTCTGAGTTCCCTGAGGCATACAGCAAATTCCCACTGGCTATCTATTTTACACATTGTAGTGTATATGTTTTCATGCTACTGTCTCAATGCTTCCCACCCTCTTCTTCCCATCCTGTGTCCACAAGTCTGTTCTTTATATCTGCGTCTCCATTACTGCCCTGCAAATAGGTTCATTAGTATCATCTTTCTAGATTCCATATACATGCATTAATATATGATATTTTTCTCTTTCTTACTGCCTCTGTATAAAAAGCTCTAGGTTCATCTACCTCATCAGAATCAATTCAAATATGTTCCTTTATATGGCTGAGTAATATTCCATTGTGTATATATACCAGAGATTCTTTATCCATTCATCTGTTGATAGACATCTAGGTTACTTTCATGTCTTAGCTATTGTAAATAGTGCTGCAATGAACACTGGGGTACATGCGTCTTTTTCAATTATGGTTTCTTCAGGGTATATGCCCAGTAGTGGGATTACGGGGTCATATAGCAGTTTTATTCCTAGTGATTTTAAGGAATCTCCATACTGTTCTCCATAGTGGCTAGCTCTATCAATATACATTCCCACCAACAGAGCAATAGGGTTCCTTTTTCCCACTCTCTTCAGCATTTACTGCTTGTAGATTTTTTGATGATGGCCATTCTGACTGGTGTGAAGTGATATCTATTATAGTTTTTGATTTGCATTTCTCTAATATTGAACAATGCTGAGCATGTTTTCATGTATTTATTAGCGACCTGTATGTCTTCTTTGGAGAAATGTCTGTTTAGGTCTTCTGCCCACTTTTTGATTGGGTTGTTTGTTTTTCTGGTACTGAGTTGCACAAACTGTTTGTACAGTTTAGAAATTAATCCTTTGTCAGCTGTTTCATTTGCAATTTTTTAATCCCATTTTGAGGGTTAGTCTTTTCACCTTGTTTATAGTCTCCTTGGCTTCCCTGGTGGTTCAGAAGGTAAAGCGTCTCTGCCTACAAAGCAGGAGACCTGAGTTTGATCCCTGGGTCAGGAAGATCCCCTGGAGAAGGAAATGGCAATCCACTCCAGTACTCTTGCCTGGAAAATTCCATGGACGGAGGAGCCTGGTAGGCTACAGTCCATAGGGTCGCAAAGAGTTGGACACGACTGAGCGACTTCACTTTCTTTCTTTCTTTCTTGCTGTGCAAAAGCTTTTAAGTGTAATTAGCTCCCACTTGTTTATTTTTGTTTCCATTACTGTAGGAGGTGGGTCACAGAGGATCTTGCTGTGATTTATATCAAAGAGTCTTCTGCCTATGTTTTCCTCTAAGAGTTTTATAGCTTGGGTTTTATGTTTAGGTCTTTAACACATTTTGAGTTTATCTTTGTTCTTTGTGTATGATGTTAGGAAGTGTTCTAATTTCATACTTTCACATGTCCAGTTTTCCCAGCACTATTTACTGAAGAGACTATCTTTCGCCATTGTAAATTTTTGTCTCCTTTGTCAAAGGCTAGGTGCCCGGAGCTGTGTGGGTTTATCTCTGGGGTTTCTATCTTGTTCCATTAGTCTATACCTCTGTTTTTGCACCAATACCATACTGTCTTGATGACTGCAGCTTTGTAGTACAGTCTGAAGTCAGGAAGGTTAATTCCTCCAGCTCCATTCTTCTTTCTCAAGATTGCATTGGCTATTCAGGGTCTTTTGTGTTTCCAAACAAATTGTGAAAATTTCCTCATTCTGGTTGTGAAAAATGTCACTGATAATGTGACAGTGCCTGCACTGAATCTGTAGATTGCATTTAGTAGTATAGTTACTTTCACAATATTGATTCTTCCAACCCAGGAACATGGAATCTCTCTCCACCTGTCATCTTTGTTTTCTTTCATCAGTGTCTTATAGTTTTCTGTACACAGCTCTTTTGTCTCCTTGAACAGGTTTATTCCTAGTATTTTATTCTTGTTGCAGTGGTAAATGCCTTAATTTCTCTTTCTGATTTTTCATTGTTAGTGTACAGGAATGCCAGGGATTTATGTGTAATGATCTTGTATCCTGTGGCTTTACTAAATTCACTGATTAGCTCTAGTGATTTTCTGACAGTATTTTTGGGGTTTTCTACGTATAGTATCATATTCTCTAAAAACAGTGAATTTTCCTTCTTTTTCAATTTGGATTCCTTTTATTTCCTTTTCTTCTCTGATTGCCATAGCTAGGACTTCTAAAACCATGCTGAGTAACAGCTGTGAGAGTGGGTACCTTTGTCTTGTTCCTGATCTTAGAAAGAATGCTTTCAGTTTTTCACCACTGCGACTAATGCTTGCTCTGGGTTTAGCATATATGGCCTTTATGTTGAGGTAGGTTCCTTCTATGCCTGTTTTTTGAAGAGCTGGTGTCATAAACAGGTGCTGAATTTTGTTGAAAGCTTTTTCTGCATCTACTGAGATTATCATATGGTTTTTTATTTTTCAATTGTTAATATGGTGTATCACACTGATTGATTTGTGTATACTGAAGAATCCTTGCACCCCTGGGATAAACCTTACTTAATCATATGATCTTTCTAATGTGTTGTCATATTCTGTTTGCTAGAATTTTGTTGAGGATTTTTTGCATCTATGTTCACTAGTGATACTGGCCTGCAATTTTCTTTTTTTGTGTTATCTTTATCTGGTTTTGGTATCAGGGTTATGGTAGCCTTGCAGGATGAGTTTGGAAGTGTTCCTTCCTCTAATTGTCTGAAAGAGTTTCACAAGGTTAGGCATTAGCTCTTCTTAAATGTTTGACAGAATTCACCCGTGAAGCCATCTGGGCTTTTGTTTTTTGGGAGTTTTTTTTTTAAATCATAGTTTAGATTTCACTGCTTGTGACTGGCTTGTTCATACTTTCTATTTCTTCCTGGTTCAGTCTTGGAAGGTTGACTTTTTCTAAGAATCTATCCATTTCTCCCAGGTTGTCCGTTTTATTGTTCACTGTTGCTCATAACAGTCTCTTATGATCCCTGGTATTTCTACATTGTCAGTTGTAATCTCTCCATTTTCATTTCTAATTTTGTTAATTTGATTTTTCTCCCTTTTTTTCTTGATGAGTCTGGCTAATGGTTTGTCAGTTTTACTTTTCTTTTCAAAGAATCCACTTTTAGTTTTATTAATCTTTACTATTATTTCATTTCTTTTTCACTGCTCTATGATTTCTTTCCTTCTACTAACTTTAGGGTTTTTTTTTTTTTTTATTCTTCTTCTTCCAGTTGTTTTAAATGTAAAGTGAGGTTGCCTATTCTATTTTTCTTGTTTCTTGAGGTAGGACTGTATTGGTATAAACTTCCTTCTTAGGACTGCTTTTGCTGCATCCCACAAGTTTTGGGTTGTAGTTTTTGTTGCCATTCATTTCTAGGAATTTTCTGACTTCTCTTTTTATTTCTTCAGTAACTGATTCATTATTTAGAATCATACTGTTTAATCTTCATGTGTTTTTTTTTTTCCTGTAATTGATATCTAGTCTCATAACACTGTGGGTCAGAGAAGATGCTTGATATGATTTCATTTTTCTTAACTTTACCAAGGCTTGATTTGTAACCCAAGATGTCTATCCGGGAGAATGTTCCATGTGCACTTGAGAAGAAAACGTATTCTTCATTTGGATAGAAAGTCCTGAACATATCAATGAGGTCCATCTGGTCTAATGTGTCATTTAAGGTTTGTGTTTCCTTTTTAATTTTCTGTTTTAATGATCTGTCCATTGGTGTAAGTGGGGTGTTAAAGTTCACTTTCACTTTTCACTTTTATACATTGGAGAAGGAAATGTTCTCCAGTGTTCTTGCCTGGAGAATCCCAGGGACGGGGGAGCCTGGAGGGCTGCCGTCTATGGGGTTGCACAGAGTCGGACACGACTAAAGCGACTTCGCAGCAGCAGCAGCAGTACTACTGTATTACTGCCAACTTCCCTTTTATGTCTGTTAGTGCTTGCCTTACGTATTGAGGTGCTCCTATGCTGGGTGCATAAATATTTACAAATCTTATGTTTTCTTCTTAGATCAATCCTTTGATCATTACTTGATTCAAAGCAGAAGTTCCCAACCTTTTTGGCACCAGGGCCCAGTTTCATGGAAGACAATTTTTCCATGGATGGGGTGGGGAGTGGTTTCGGGATGATTCAAGTTCATTACATTTATTATGCACTTTATTTCTGTCATTATTACATTGTGATATATAATGAAGTAATTACACACCTCACTGCTCATCTGATAGGAGGTGGAACTCAGCAGTAACGCAAGTGATGGGGAGTGGCTGTAACTGCAGCTGAAGCTTTGCTCACTTGTCTGCTGCTCATCTCCTGCTGTGTGGCCCAGTTCCTAACAGGCCACAGACCGGTACTGGTTCATGGCCCAGGGGCTGGAGACCCCTGTTTTAAAGCACCCCAAAATCTGGCATTTTTCATTTAAATAGGGGGGAAAAAAGAGCTGAGGTTCTGAAGTTAAACAAGATTAATTATAGCATCCAAGGTCACGTGGCTACTAAATGGAAAGGCTAAAATTAAGGGCTAATTTCAAAGCCTATACTCTCTTTGGTTTCATTATGCTTGCTTACTATAGTTTAAAAACAACAAGAAATAAATCCCTTCCCTAGTTTACTTGTCATAGGCTATATTATACAGAGAGAGGTTTGGCAAACAGTCAAGTGCTATGTAATGTAAGAAATTACTATTAGCACAAGGAAAGAGCTTACTAAGGCAGTGGCTTTCAGACTTTTTCAGTTGTGATCCACGGACTTAAATCCAGGAGTCTTTATAACAGTATGCATTCCTGAAAACCTTATATCTTATAAAATTATGCACCAAACGTGGGCTTGTGGTTAAAACAGAGTTACGAACAGACTACTAAAAGCCCATAAAACTTTGTATCCTTTATATATATACACACATACTTCATAAGGATTTCAGTCATTCAGTTCAGTTTCTTAGTTGTGTCCCACTCTTTGCGACCCCATGAACCACAGCACACCAGGCCTCCCTGTCTATCACCAACTCCCGGAGTCCACCCAAACCCATGTCCATCGACTCGATGACACCATCCAACCATCTCATCCTCTGTTGTCCCCTTCTCCTCCTGCCCTCAATCTATCCCAGCATCAGGGTCTTTTCCAATGAGTCAGCTCTTCCCATCAGGTGGCTAAAGTATTAGAGTTTCAGACTCAACATATGTCCTTCCAATGAACACCCAGGACTGATCTCCTTTAGGATGGACTGGTTGGATTTCCTTGCAGTCCAAGGGACTCTTAAGAGTCTTCTCCAACACCACAGTTCAAAAGCCTCAATTCTTCGGCGCTCAGCTTTCTTTATAGTTGGACTCTCATATCCATACATGACTACTAGAAAAACCATAGCCTTGACTAGATGGACCTTTGTTGGCAAAGAAATGTCTCTGCTTTTGAATATGCTGTCTAGGTTGGTCACAACTTTCCTTCCAAGGAGTAAGCGTCTTTTAATTTCATTGCTGCAATTGCCATCGGCAGTGATTCTGGAGCCCAGAAAAATAAAGTCAGCCACTGTTTCCCCATCTATCTGCCATGAAGTGATGGAACCAAATGTCATGATCTTAGTTTTCTGAATGTTGGGCTTTAAGCCAACTTTTTCAGTCATTAATAAATGGTTAAAATTAGACCCAACAAACTAAATATAAGGAAGAATGGTATAATCCACTTTAGGATACTTTCCAATTAAAATTATTTTTAAAAATAAGTTTTAATGTGTAATGGAATAAACCTGTAGTAATTCAGAACGCTAACCTTCTAAGAGTGACTTATTTCTCCAAGGTTTTCTGGAGTGAAAATTTGAATGTATGTCATCATATGCAGACAGGAGCCACTTAATTAAAGCTTTAAAGAGACAAAATTAAAACCTGAAGTCAGATTCATATGGGTTTGGGGACTGATAAGAGATTATTAACCTGTTCATCATTTTTCAATCTGTTCACACTGCCCAAGTAGACCTTTGAGAGATGTCTATGCCTCTCAGTAACAGAGATCTCAAGATCAACTTTATTCTGTTAGAATGTAATAGGATAGAGTCCTAGTTAGGAACTAACTCCTTAGACGTAGAGCTCTGAGAATAGAGTAAATCCTCACTGTTTAGACCACAGAGACAGGTATGTAAAGTAATTTGGACTCATTAACAGAGCAGTATCTATAAACCATTTCATAAATCATCCCCCAAAGTTTCAGGTTCTCATCCTAAACAAGTGAGTTATGAATTCGTGACATTTTACAGGGTCTTGCAGGAAGCATACAGAATTACAAACTTGGGGCAAATATGGTTTTTCTATACCAAGAAATTGAGATGCAACTTTGAAACTTGGCCTGGTATATTCCTGGTTCATTCACTGAAGTCACCCCCTCAGGGCTTCAAATTCCTCACTTTAAAACCAAAAGATTAGAATTCAGGCAGGTCCCATGTTTACCACACACTAGCTGCATGCCTCTGTTTCATCATCCACCCTTACATGTGTTTGATTTTATGGTTTTGTAGAAAACACTATTGCTATTGAAATAAGGAAAATTTATCAGATGAAATCAGCTGTCTTCCTGTGAGCTATTCAGGCAATTGTCCTGACACCCGTTTCTAGTTGGGACACTGAGATCATTGCTTTCTTCATTGTAATAGGAAGGCTAGACCACACAAAGGGGCTTCCAGGGAAATGTATCTTATGTGAATCTGAAACAGCAGTCTCAGGAAAAGGCTCTCTTCTAGAGAAAACTGATTTGACTGAAAGTGAAATAATCTTTGCCACATATATTAAGCTAAAGAATATTATAGATTAAAAAAATTATCTGGGGGTGATAGAGAAAGAATATATAATCAGCATTCTAAACAGCTAAGGCAGAAGAGTGGTACCACTTGCCAGCAGTCACTCAACATTTACTAAAAACTTTCTTAATGATACTTCTTGAGAATAACACCTTTTAAAGCAAGTCAGAAAACCTTTGTATATAACTACAGACTCACCAGGAACCAAGAAGCATGAGAATAAAAAACATAAGTCCAGTTTCAATTCAGAGACAGAAATGTATGGTTATTTAGCTTTCTGAGTTTTTTTTTTTTTTAATCTGGGAAAATTAGCTTTAGGACACAAGATGCTTTCCTCAGCTTCCTTAGCTTTTGATCCAACAACTCATCTCTTCAGTTCAGTTCAGTCACTTAGTCATTTCCGACTCTTTGAGACCCCAGGAATTCCACCATGCCAGGCCTCCCTGTCCATCACCAAACCCGGAGTTCACTCAAACTCACATCCATCGAGTTGGTGATGTCATCCAGCCTCTGGATGATGTGATGAGGTGATGCCTCATCCTCTGTCCTCCCCTTCTCCTCCTGCCCTCAATCCCTCCCAGCATCAGAGTCTTTTCCAATGAGTCAACTCTTCGCATGAGGTGGCCAAAGGACTGCAGTTTCAGCTTTAGAATCAGTCTTTTCAAAGAACACCCAGGGCTGATCTCCTTTAGAATAGACTGGTTGGATCTCCTTGCAGTCCAAGGGACTCTCAAGAGTCTTCTCCAACACCACAGTTCAAAAGCATCAATTCTTCGGCACTCAGCTTTCTTCATAGTCCAACTCTCACATCCATACATGACCACAGGAAAAACCATAGCCTTGAC
>NW_011495044.1:3633575-3634236 GCF_000754665.1 Bison bison bison | reverse complement strand
CGGCACTCAGCTTTCTTCATAGTCCAACTCTCACATCCATACATGACCACAGGAAAAACCATAGCCTTGACTAGAGGGACCTTTGTTGGCAAAGTAATGTCTCTGCTTTTGAATATGCTATCTAGGTTGGTCATAACATTTCTTCCAAGTGTCCTTTAATTTCATGGCTGCAGTCACCATCTGCAGTGATTTTGGAGCCCAGAAAAAGAAAGTCTGACACTGTTTCCACTGTTTCCCCATCTATTTCCCATGAAGTGATGGGACCAGATGCCACCATGATCTTCGTTTTCTGAATGTTGAGCTTTAAGCCAACTTTGTCACTCTCCTCTTTCACTTTCATTAAGAGGCTTTTTAATTCCTCTTCACTTTTTGCCATAAGGGTGGTGTCATCTGCATATCTGAGGTTACTGATATTTCTCCCGGCATTCTTTATTCCAGCTTGTGTTTCTTCCAGTCCAGGGTTTCTCATGATGTACTCTGCATATAAGTTAAATAAGCAGAGTGACAATATACAGCCTTGACGTACTCCTTTTCCTATTTGGAACCAGTCTGTTGTTCCATGTCCAGTTCTAACTGTTGCTTCCTGACCTGCATACAGGTTTCTCAAGAGGCAGGTCAGGTGGTCTGGTATTCCCATCTCTTTCAGAATTTCCCACAGTTT
>NW_011495044.1:3626825-3633475 GCF_000754665.1 Bison bison bison | reverse complement strand
TTTCCAAATTTGCTGGCATATTGAGTGCAGCACTTTCACAGCATTATCTTTTAGGATTTGAAATAGCTCAACTGGAATTCCATCACCTCCACTAGCTTTGTTCGTAGTGATGCTTCCTAAGGCCCACTTGACTTCACATTCCAGGATATCTGGCTCTAGGTGAGTGATCACAGCATTGTGATTATCTTGGTCGTGAAGATCTTTTATGTATAGTTCTTCTGTGTATTCTTGCCACCTCTTTTAATATCTTCTGCTTTTGTTAGGTCCATACCATTACTGTCTTTATTGAGCCCATCTTTGCATGAAATATTCCCTTGGTATCTCTAATTTTCTTGAAGAGGTCTCTAGTCTTTCCCATTCTGTTGCTTTCCTCTATTTCTTTGCATTGATCGTTGAAGAAGGCTTTCTTATCTCTTCTTGCTATTCTTTGGAACTCTGCATTCAGATGTTTGTATCTTTCCTTTTCTCCTTTCCTTTTCACTTCTCTTCTTTTCATAGCTATTTGTAAGGCCTCCCCAGACAGCCATTTTGCTTTTTTGCATTTCTTTTCCATGGGGATGGTCTTGATCCCTGTCTCCTGTACAATGTCACGAACCTCATTCCATAGTTCATCGGGCACTCTATCAGATCTAGGCCCTTAAATCTATTTCTCACTTCCACTGTATAATCATAAGGGATTTGATTTAGGTCATACCTGAATGGTCTAGTGGTTTTCCCTACTTTCTTCAATTTAAGTCTGAATTTGGCAACAAGGAGTTCATGGTCTGAGCCACAGTCAGCTTATCTCAATTAAGATGCTAAGTTTTCATCAGAAATACTCGGTATTTATTTTTCATAAAACTTACAGCTGAAAAGATTTTTATAGTCAAAATTACTCAAAACACTTTAAAAATTTCCAGTAACTCCATGGAGACTGTTTTAAAATTTAATTAAAATTAAATAAAATTCATAATTCAGTTACATTAGCCATGTGGCTATTGTGTTAAGACAACCCATAACTAGAAGAAATAAATAATACAAATTAAACATGAAGTACTATATGCCACCATGACCCGTCCATCGTGGGTGGCCCTACACGGCATTGCTCATAGTTTCACTGAGTTAGACAAGGCTGTGGTCCATGTCATCAGATTGGTTAGCTTTCTGTGACTGTGGTTTTCAGTCTGTCTGCCCTCTGATGGAGAAGGATAAGAGGCTTATGGAAGTTTCCTGATGGGAGAGACTGACTGATGGGGGAAACTGGGTCTTGTTCTGATAAGCTGCCATGCTCACTAAATCTTTAATCCAATTTTCTGTTCAAGGGCAAGGCTGTATTTCCTCCCTGTTATTTGACCTGAGGCCAAACTATGGTGGAGGTAAGGAAGATAATGGCGACCTCCTTCAAAGGTCCCATGCAGGCACTGCTACACTCAGTGCCCCCAACCCGGCAGGAGGCCACCAAGATGGAGGGGTCATGGTGGAGAGTTCTGATAAAACATGGTCCACTGGAAAAGGGACAAACCACTTCACTATTTTTGCCTTGAGAACCCCATGCACAGAAGGAAAAGGCAAAAAGATAGGACACTGAAAGATGAACTCCCCAGGTTGGTAGGTGCCCAATATACTACTGGAGATCAGTGCAGAAATAACTCTAGAAAGAATGAAGAGACAGAGCCAAAGCAAAAACAACACCCAGTTGTGGATGTGACTGGTAATGGAAGTAAAGTCTGATGCTGTAAAGAGCAATACTGCACAGGAAACTGGAATGTTAGGTCCATGAATCAAGACAAATTTGAAGTGATAAAACAGGAGGTATCAAGAATGAACATCGACATTCTAGGAATCAGCAAACTAAAATGGACTGGAATGGGTGAATTTAACTCAGATGACCATTATGTCTACTACTGTGGCCAAGAATTCCTTAGAAGAAATGGAGTAGCCACCAAAGTCAACTAAAGGGTCTGAAATGCAGTACTTGGATGCAATCTCAAAAACGACAGAATGATCTCTGTTCAGTTTCAAGGCAAACCATTCAATATCACAGTAATCCAAGTCTATGCCCCGACCAATAATCCTGAAAAAGCTGAAGTTGAATGGTTCTGTGAAGACCTACAAGGCCTTCTGGAAGTAACACCCAAAAAAAGATGTCCTTTTCATTATAGGGGACTGGAATGCAAAAGTAGGAAGTCAAGAAACACCAGGAGTAACAGGCAAATTTGGCCTTGCAATATGGAATGAAGCAGGGCAAAGGCTCAGAGTTTTGACAAGAGAATGCACTGGTCATAGCAAACACCCTTTTCCAACAACACAAAAGAAGACTCTACACATGGACATCACCAGATGGTCAATACCAACATCAGACTGATCATGTTCTTTGCAGCCAAAGGTGGAGAAGCTCTATACAGTCAGCAAAACAAGACCAGGAGCTGACTGTGGCTCAGATCATGAACTCCCTATTGCCAAATTCAGACTTAATTGAAGTAGGGAAAACCACTAGACCATTCAGGTATGACCTAAATCAAATCCCTTACGACTATACAGTGGACGTGACAAATAGATTCAAGGAATTAGATCTGATAGAGTACCTGAAGAACTATGGACAGAGGTTCGGGACACTGTACAGGAGGCAGTGATCAAGACCGTCCCTAAGAAAAAGAAATGCAAAAAGGCAAAATGGCTGTCTGAGGAGGCCTTAACAACAGCTATGAAAAGAAATGAAAGGCAAAGGATAAAAGGAAAGATTTGAATGCAGAGTTCCAAAGAATAGCAAGGAGAGATAAGAAAGCCTTCCTCAGTGATCAGTACAAAGAAATAGAGGAAAACAACAGAATGGGAAAGACTAGAGATCTCTTCAAGAAAATTAGAGATACCAAGAAAACACAGAAATGGTATGGACCTAACAGAAGCAGAAGATATTAAGAAGAGGGGGCAAGAATACCCAAAAGAACTGTACAGAAAAGATCTTCATGACCAAGATAATCACGATGGTGTGATCACTCACCTAGAGCCAGACATCCTGGAATGTGAAGTCAAGTGGGCCTTAGGAAGCATCACTCGGAGAAGGCAATGGCACCCCACTCCAGTACTCTTGCCTGGAAAATCCCATGGACGGAGAAGCCTGGTAGGCTGCAGTCCATGGGGTCGAGAAGAGTCGGACATGACTGAGTGACTTCACTTTCACTTTTCACTTTCATGCACTGGAGAAGGAAATGGCAACCCACTCCAGTATTCTTGCCTGGAGAATCCCAGGGATGGGGGAGCCTAGTGGGCTGCCCTCTATGGGGTCACACAGAGTCGGACACGACTGAAGCAACTTAGCAGCAGCAGCAGGAAGCATCACTACGAACAAAGCTACTGGAGGTGATGGAATTCCAGTTGAGCTACTTCAAATCCTATAAGATGATGCTGTGAAAGTGCTGTATTCAAAATGACAGCAAATTTGGAAAAGTCAGCAGCGGCCATAGGACTAGAAAAGGTCAGTTTTCATTCTAATCCCAGAGAAAGTCAATGCCAAAGAATGCTCAAACTACTGCACAACTGCACTCATCCCACATGCTAGCAAAGTAATGCTCAAAATTCTCCAACCCAGACTTCAACAGTATGCTAACTGGGAACTTCCAGATGTTCAAGCTGGATTTAGGAATGGTAGAAGAACCAGAGATCAAATTGCCAACATCTGCTTGATCATCGAAAAAGCAAGCGGGGTCCAGAAAAACATCTATTTCTGCTTTATTGACTATGTGAATGCCTTTGACTGTGTGGATCACCACAAACTGTGGAAAATTCCTAAAGAGATGGAAATACCAGACCACCTGACCTGCCTCCTGAGAAATCTGTGTGGTCAGGAAGCAACAGTTAGAATTGGACATGGAACAATACACCAGTTCCAAATCGGGAATGGAGTATGTCAAGGCTGTATATTGTCACCCTGTTTATTTAACTTATATGTAGAATACATCATGCAAAATAGCAGGCGAGATGAACCACAAGTTGGAATCAACATTGTCAGGAGAAATATCAGTAACCTCAGACATGCAGATGACATGATCCTTATGGCAGAAAGCAAAGAAGAACTAAAGAGCCTCTTGATGAAAGTGAAAGAGGAAAGCAAAAAAGTTGGCTTAAAGTTCAACATTTATTTATTTTTAATAATTTTATTTTATTTTTAAACTTTACATAATTGTATTAGTTTTGCCAAATATCAAAATAAATCCACCAAAGGTATACATGTGTTCCCCACCCTGAACCCTCCTCCCTCCTCCCTCCCCATACCATCCCTCTGGGTCATCCCAGTGCACTAGCCCCAAAAGAAGATCATGGCATCTGGTCCCATAACTTCATGGCAAATAGGTAGGGAAACAGTGGAAACAATGACAGACTTTACTTTTTTGGGCTCCAAAATCACTGCAGATGGTGACTGCAGCCATGAAATTAAAAGATGCTTGCTCCTTGGAAGAAAAGTTATGACTAATCTAGACAGCATATTAAAAAGCAGAGACATTACTTAGCCAACAAAGGTTCATCTAGTCAAAGCTATGGTTTTTCCAGTAGTCATGTACGAAAGTGAGAGTTGGACTATAAAGAAAGCTGAGTGCCGAAGAATTGATGCTTTTGAACTGTGGTATTGGAGAAGACTCTTGAGAGTCACTTGGACAGCAAGGAGATCCAACCAATCAATTCTAAAGGAAATCAGTCCTGAATATTCATTGGAAGGACTTATCCTGAAGCTGAAGCTCCAATACTTTGGCCACTTGATGCAAAGACCTGACCCACGGGAAAAGACCCCGATGCTGGCAAAGATTGAAGGCAGGAGGAGAAGGGGACAACAGAGGATGAGATGGTTGCATGGCATCATCGACTCAATGGACAAGTTGCTGATGGACAGGGAGGCCTGGTGTGCTGCAGTCCATGGTGTCGCAAAGAGTCAGACATGACTTACCGACTGAACTGAACTGTCTATGTGCCAAGCATTGTTCTAAGCACTTCACTGGTATTAAGTTGCTCAATACTTACTACCCAAAGGTAGGTAATATCTTCATTTTATTGATAAGGTAACCAGTGTAGAGAAATGACTTATAACCTGAAGTCACAGTTAAACTGTGGAGCTGGATTCATAGCAAGGTAATTTGGTCCACTTCTTGTCTTGAGGCTTAGGATTTTTCTAGGAGAACAGAGTTACTTATATTTAGAATGTCCTAGGAGTAAATGCAACCCTTGCCTATGTTTGGCTAGGGAGTCTCAGCACTGGTTGATTTTCTCCATTATATGGCCCCATCTAGAGTACACATTACTATAAATTAGAGCATGTTATTCCCCTGCTTAAAATCTTCAACTGCTCTCCAGGGCAGCACTTAAAAGGAAATCCAAGTACCTTACCCTGACTGACCCCACCTCTTCCGTTTCTTCTCCTACAGCTCTCATCATTCACTCTGCTCCAACTGGCCGGCCTTTTCTGCTCCTGCTGCAGGTCCACTTCCTTACTACCTGAGGGCCTGTATACTGCCTGGAACACTCCACTAGTATTCATAGGGCTGGCATCTTATCATACAGGTCTCAGGTAAATGTCACCTCCTCAGAGCAGCCTTCCCTGACCACTCAATCCAAAGTAGTCACCTAGACTCTATCACACCACTCTTAATTTTCTATAGCAACTTAGCACTAGTTAGTATTTTCCTTGTTTGTTTGTCTCCTCCACTGGGGCCTTGTCTGTGTTACTTATTCAGCACTGTATCTTGGCACTTGGAATATTGCCTAGAATAGAGGAGCCGCTATTTTTGAATGAAATAATAAATGAAACCTAATCATTAACAACAACAACAACAAAAAACCCAGCATAAAATGAAAACATGACATGACCAGAAAGCGACTACTTTCTGAATTAAAAAAATGTATTTGGATGGTTTGTAACTAAAACTCATAGTTGATTTCTGAGAGAGAAATAGTTAAGAAAAAAAATCTCTAAAAATGTAACAAAAACAAGTTGGGTCCTTTAGTATCTGTAAGTCACTCTCAAATCTGACAAGATCATTACATAAAGGTAATGAGGGGATGTAAGGAGTTGATAGACATAATCATGAATATAATTTACTTTTCAAAGAGTTTTCTGAATACAGTCCTCACAGCTTATTAAGGAAATCCACATAACACAAAGGCAAATTCCTTCTGATTAAAACTCATTTAAAAGACGTGCACTGAGATGACAGAAGAAGATTCTAAAAATAGGAGAAAGTATATAGCTACCTAGCAGCACTGGGAAGTAGGAAAAGAGCACCATCAAACACTCAGAAACTGAAGAACTTTTATAACCTATAATCAAAATTGAGCTATATAATGGAGAAATCAATGCTGAGTGCTTCTAAACAAACAGGTAAAGGACTGTATTGACTTCTGTAGCATACTAAACAGACCAAGTGTCCTGGGGAAAAAATCTGAGTGCAGAAATAAGAAATGGGAGTTAATAAAAAGTAGTGAAACACCTTGGAGATGGGAGGAGCCTGGTAGGCTGCAGTCCATTGAGTCATGAAGAGTTGGACACGACTGAGCGACTTCACTTTCACTTTCATGCACTGGAGAAGGAAATGGCAACCCACTCCAGTGTTCTTGCCTGGAGAATCCCAGAGACGGGGCAGCCTAGCAGGCTGCCCTCTATGGGGTCACACAGAGTCGGACAC
>NW_011495044.1:3610351-3626725 GCF_000754665.1 Bison bison bison | reverse complement strand
GCAGCAGCAGCAGTGAGACACCTGAAATTTAGAGACCTGTGCTATGGGGCTTCCCCAGGGGTCCTGTGGTTAAGAATCCAATCCACCTGTCAAAGCAAAGAACACAGGTTCAATTCCTGGTCCCAAAGATTCCACCTGCTATGGAGCAACTAAGCCCACGTGCAACAAGTACTGAAACCCACGTGTTTAGAGACTGTGTTGTGCAACAAGAAGCCACCGCAACAAGAAACCCATGCACTGCAAGTAGAAAATAGTCCCTGCTTGCCACTAGAGAAAGCCCACACACAGCAACAAAAGACCAAGTGTAGCCAATAAAATATATATTTTAAAAACAAAAAAAAGACCTGTGTTGGCACACCCCTCCTACATGCAAAGCTTCCAGCTGCAATGTTTACCACTAGCCACAAAATGTATGGTATTTTTAAAAATTAATTTAAAAAGATACTTTAAAAACAGAGACAACCACTACTATAAAGAACCCAATCTAAATGTGACAATAAAAAAAGACTAAGACATTCTCAGGGAAATGCAAATGGATGAGTTAGGGTAAGAAATGATACTGTAGGAGCACAGATAGTACAGAGATCCAAACAATGAATAACCTTATAGATAACATTCTTTGCAGGCACAAAACAATGTAAATGGGGGAAATGTAATGTAATTACAAATATCTGAGATGTATTTGCACTCCTGGACTCCAAACTAGTTAAAAAAAAAAACAATAAACTCAGAAAAGTCCTAAAGAATTATCAGAGAAATTTTAATACCACTGGGTTAGAAAAGGGATAGGTAAATCAATATGTGATATTTATAAGTCATGGTAAAATACAGGTGTTGGACATAAGGTTTTCCATTGCAAAACCCTTTCAATTTTATATGTTTGAAATTTTTCATAAGTTAAAAAGAACACCTTAAAATATATCAAAGAAACTGCTGTTTTTCAAAGCTCAACATAGAGCAATAGTGAAAAGGTGGGTAGGTTAGAGACTGAAGGAAAGAATGAGTATTAACGGCTTTTTAGCACTTTTACATATAATTACCATTTCATCACAACAAACCTGAAAGGTAGGTGATATTATCTCCATTACACACACACACACACACACAACCTGAGGCTCAGAGTACCTTAACCAAGTTACTTGGTATCAGTGAATACTAAGCCTGATCAAGTCTGGGACCAAAATACGCATGCAAGTTTAGAAATCTACCTAAAATCTGGATCTATCTTTATCATTTATTTTCCACAGGCATCCAGAAAGTGACTCCATCTCAATTTTACTTGGAAAAGCACTTTAAATAATAAGAATATGTGAGATACCTTTTATAAAATAAAACAATATTTTGTATAATATGACTTCTAGTTTCAAAGTCCTTTGTAGTTTTCAAAGTTAGCTGACTCACAATCATCCTATTTGTATTATCTATATTCATTATATATTATCTATATTCATCTTTTACAGGTCTTTTAGCACTGTGATTCTCTTGAAATTAGGATCCAGATCTGATTCATTTTTACATTCTTCATAACAGTATCTAGAATAGTAGTTTAGTGAGTGTTTACTTAAGAAAAGAATGTGATCCTCACAACAGAGATGCAAGGTAGCAAGGACATCTATTCACATTAATATTATTAAACACTTGAAGAAAGAGAGGCAGAGTAAACTCTGACACTATTTCCCAGCTATAAAGATCATCTGTTAGGGACTTCTCTGGTGGTCCAGCAGTTTAGAATCCGCCTTGCAATGCAGGAACTTGGGTTTGATCCCTGGTCAGGGAACTAAGAGCCCACATGCCACAGGGCAACTAAGTCAGAGAGTTGCAACTAGAGAGTCTATACACCACAATAAAGATCACATGCATCAAATAAGACCTGACATTGCCAAATAAATAATTTTTTTCCCAAAAAAAGCTCTTTTGTTGAGCTAGGGCTCCAATTTTTTCTTATTGCACCAGTGACTCAACAAAGATACTCGGCCTGATCCTCTGAGAGTCTGGCATGGCATCCAAAAGATAAAGCTTTAGTTATTAATATATATTTTTTTAATGTTTGGAAAATTCTGGAATGTAGATCTTAATGTAACTATAAAGTATTTGTAAATGTTCTGATTCCTTTGTTTTATTGACACAGGGTGGTAGAAGGAAAGTGAAAGTGCTTCTTAAAAACCCTAAATTTGGTTGTAAGTTAACTAAAACTCACCAAAGACAGAAGTTGAAATATAAAAGCTAACTTTTATACTCAGCTCTTTGGAGCAATTCCATATATATATATATATATACACATATATGTGTATATATATATGTTATTTCATATGATTGTTCATAATATCCAGTGAGAGATTACTATTATTCCCATGTCTCTGATGAGTAAATTCCAGAGTTAGTTTAGAAAGTTAGTAGGCAGCTGAACTGGGACTTGAAACCATCTGGGTTATGCTCTTTGTAGTACATAAAGGTGTTAGTTACCTGCTTGCACAAAACTAGTCAATAGCCTTCTAACTGGTCTCTTTCTCCTTCCATTCCATGCTATGTATGGCAACCAGAGTAATCTTCCTAAAATAAAAATTCGATCATCTTGCATCTCTGCTTAAAATCCTTCAGATCCATGGAGCCCATAGAATGAAATCCACCAAAGTCCTTGGCATTGCATACACAGCCCTTCAAAACCTAAATCTTACTTCTCCAGCCTCATCTACCCATCTTCTCCTTCTTTTTACCTTCTTCCCCTATTTTATTCTACATGATCTATAGTCCCTCGACTTGTCTGCAATGAAATCTCTTTTCTCACTACACACTCGTTAACTGACAACTCATCCTTTAAAATGTAATTCAAAAATCAATGAATCTCCTCTTCCTCAGCCTTCTTAGCTCTATTCCCTAGATAATCATTTCCCCTTCAATGCTATTGTTTATATTGAGTTCACACTTAAAAAGCATTTAAATACTACTACAAAAGTATTTGCCTACATACCTCTTCTCCCTATTTGATGGTGAAATCCTAAGGGATGCCTTTATACATCTTTAGGTCTAATACACTGCCTGACAGTCGCAGGCATCAGATACATGTTTGTTGGGTTGAATTCAAATATATTCATTTAGAAAGTACCTATGTGTTAAAAACAGGACTTGGATTTTGCAAAACACAAATCTTTCAAAGAAAATAAAAAGCTGAAACCTTTTAACTGAACTGTCTATACCAATGGCAGTTGCCCTGAAGGTCTCTGCTAATGCTCTGTGACCCAGCTGGGCCTCCAGAAGGCTCATTACTTTCATATTACCAATGCGGCAATTTATTAATGAGCTCAGTGCAAGCAAGACAAATTGAAATGATAGCTTTGGCAACTAACATCTCTTATTTATCACCAGAGCTAGTCTCTCACTACCAGTGTCATGGATAAGCCTTCTTCAGTGCAAAACACTATTTATGGAGTATCTTCTAAGAGGCCTGCAAACACTGGCTCTTAGACTGGCTAACAGGAATTCAAGAAAGTATAGGTCCATATTAGAATAGGAAAAGAATATGTCCTTGAAAAATAACCCAAAACTGAAAAACACAGATGTCCGTGAGGAGTACTGGTAAAGGACTTACTATGTAATTCATCATTCATGGGTCAAATGTGTATTCAAGGGCTAATTGAGTGCCACTACAGCTCTTATTTCACCCTGCTGAAAGCAGGTGTTACAACAGTATTCTTGAGGAGGAAAACACTCGGCACTCAGAACGCACACTTGGCATTTGGGCAGAAGGAAAGTTTCTAAAACTAAAGCCCCTACTGCCCCAAAAGTCTGTAGTCTTCTTGATACCAAAGCATCCCAACCAAGCACTTAAGGCTGCTCTCCTGAGATAAAACAAAGCCAAATTGTAAGCTGTTAACATAACAAAAGTAACTTTATAGTGCAATTAGACACAAATATGGTTTAAAAGAGAAATAGCAGGAAACCCTGGATACAGGTGGATACTCACTGTCTTTCACTAATGACTACAGTAACTCAGTTAACACCCTTGGTTTTGACTCCTTATGGCTTTCATAACAAAGAACTGCAAACTGGATGTAAAAAACAAAATTTATTCTCTCATTGTTTTAGAGGTTAGAAGTCTGAAATCAAGGTGTTGGCAGGGTCATTCTGTCTCTGAAGCCTGCGGGGAAATCTATGTCTTTGCCTTTTCCAGCTTCTGATAGCCCCAGGAAACCAATACAGATTTCCATGCTGATCAGAGAGGGTGGGGTGCTGCTCTAACAAATACTTTAAAATGAAATTGCTCTGGAATTGGATAATGAGTAGACACTTGATAGGAAAAAAACTAAACTGCCTTAAAAAGATGGTTGGTAGAAATATGAAAATTAAAGGTGCTTTTCAGTGAGGCCTTAGAAGGAGATGAGGAACATACTGGACACTGGGGGAATGGCAGTTCTTGCAATCAAGTAGCAGAAAATTTGCCTGAACTGTGTTCAGTCACTGGGTGAACTTGTAAGTGATGAACTTGGATATTTAGCTGAGCAGATTTCTAAGCAAAGTGTTGAAATGTGGCTCAGTATTTCTTTGGTGTTTATAAATATGAGAAGAGATAAATTGAAGAATGAACTATTAAGCAAAAAAGAACAAGCACTTGATGATTTGGAAAATTCTCTGCCTATCCAAACAGCATGCTCTGGAAACAGGGCCAAGGATGTGGCTGGACAATCATTCACCCGACTCAAGGCACACAATCAACCACCTCAGAAGCTAGGAATAGAGATACATGGTTATCCAGGAAAGATCTGAGAGAGATCTCCTTGTCAGATGGTTTGGACACCAATGAACTGCATAGAGACAGACAAGGTTTTCAGAATTTTATATCAGCAGAAGTGCTGCCAGCCTGGACTGAAAGGAACAGAGACGGAATTAAATGAAGACCAATTAACACCATGGGCAGAGCCACAGATGGAGCTGCCTGGGCCGAAGGGACCCTCTTGGGTTAAAAGACCCCCTTGGCCCCAGGCCAGAGGACAGAACACTGAGTCACAGAGGATTATTCCCAGGCCTTGAAGTTTAACAAGGGTTTATTTTGCTGGGCTGTGAATTTCCTTTAGACTACTGATTCTTCTGTTCCTTCTATATTCTCACCTTCGAAAAAGAAACGTCTTTCCTAAGCCTGTCCAACCTTTCTATCTTGGAAGCAGATAACTTGTTTTCCAGGTTTTAAGGGCCACAAAGAGCAATTTTTGTCTCAGGATGGACCACAGCAAAGTTTTATCAGTACCTGATTTAGATGATGTAGAAGGTGAGATTTGAGACTTTTCGAGTTGATTTTATTTAGATGAGATTCTGGACTTGGGTTGCATGCTGGAATGGGTTAAAATTTAGGGGGATATACAGATGGGGGGAATGTATTTTGCACTTGGAAAAGACATGAATTTTGAGGGGCCAGAGGATAGACAGTTATGAGTTATGTTCTCCAAACTGTGTACTGCTGGTACCTGTGAATGTGACCTTATTTGGAAATAAGTTCTTTGTGCTCATGTGCTCAGCCACTTCTGTTGTGTCCGGCTCTTTGTGACCCTATGGACTGTAGCCTGCCAAGTTCCTCTGTCCATGGGATTCTCCAGGCAAGAATACTGGAGTGGGCTGCCATGCCCTTCTTCAGGGGATCTTCCCCATCCAGGGATCAAACCCAGGTCTCCTGTGTCTTCTGCACTGCAGGCAGATTCTTTACTGCTGAGCCACAAATGAAGTCATTAGTGTTAGTTGCTCAGTCATGTTTGACTCTTTGCAATCCCATGGACTGTAGCTTGCCAAGCTCCTCTGTTCATGGGATTCTCCAAGTAAGAACACTGGAGTGGATTGCCATTCCCTTTTCCAGAGGATCTTCCCAACTCAAGGATCAAACTGGGGTCTCCTGCCTTGCAGGCAGATTCTTCACCATTTGAGCTACAGGGAAGTCCATATTTGAGGTCATTAGGGTGGGTCCTAAACCGATATGACTGCTATCTCTTTAAGAGAAAGAAAACACCATATGAAGATAGACATATATACACAGAACACCATGGGGCAAAAGAGGCAGAGATTGGAGTGATGCACTGTAAGCCAAGGACTGACAGCCACCACCACAAACTAGGAAGAGGCAAGCAAAAACTCTATCCAGTCTCAGAGGGATCATAGTCCAACTGACACCTTAATTTTGGAACACTATTCTCTAGACTGTGAGAGAATAAACTGCCATTTCATTTGTGATATAATTTGTTACAGCAGCCCTAAGAAACAAAAACATCCCTTAATACTAGCTAATATATATTCAAGACTTTCTATGTATTGTGTAAAGTGCTTTACATGCTTTACATTTAATCTCTACCACAACCCCATGAGGAAAAGAAATAAAATAAGCTGCTACTACACTACTCCTAACTACTATGCTAAACTTCTTTTTATATGCCAGGCACTCTTATAAGGAATTTATCGGTCTCTGGTTCCAGGTTCCTAACAAAGAGTTTCTAAAACCCCTGAAATTTTCCAAGTGACAGAAGTATTTTTGTTATCCATTAGCCTCTTGGGCACATGTGAGTTTATGCTAGATAACTCAGGATGGGGGCTGGGTGCCAGAAAGATCAAACCATATGATTAAATAGTTGGGGCTTTGAGCCAGTCTGAACTTCAAGGCCTAAATAATAAAACCCCAACCAAAGCTCTGGACACTCAAGGTCAGTGGAGTGTACTAATTAGTAAACACATCAATGTGCCAGGAGGGTGTTGTGCCCTGATCTATGGAGAGAGGACACAGAAGCTCTGTGCAGGACTCTTCCAGGCCTTGCTCTATGTGTCTCTTCATTTGGCCGTTCCTGATTTTTATCCTTTATAATAAATCTGGCATTTATATGGCATTTCCCTAGTCCTGTGAGTTGTTCTAGTAAATTACTGAACCTGGGAGCGATCATAGGAACCTGTGTATCAGATTTGTAGTCAGCTGGTTGGAAGCACAGGCGATCTGGGGACCACAGCTGAGGCTGGCATCTGAAGTGGAGGCAATCTTTTGGGGATCATATTCCCTTAAACCCATGGAATCTGATATTAACTCTGGGTGGTTAGTGGCAGAATTAAATTGCAATATACTAGGTGGTGTCAGAATAGCTGGGGTTAAAACAGAATTCTATGATTGAGTCTTACAGTGACCCAGTATACCCAACAGTCATCAGTGACAGAAAATAGAAAATGTGCTAAAGAAGATACAAATCACTTGGTCTTTCAGCTATTTGACTTTCACACACCATTCTTTCACACATTATATTTTAATCAACACTCAAACTGTTTCTCATATACAGAACTGAGTTTTTCATTTTTTATCTTAAGAAATAATGATTTTGAGCTAAAGCATCAGTTCAGTTCAGTTCAGTCGCTCAGTCATGTCCGACTCTTCGTGACCCCATGAATTGCAGCACGCCAGGCCTCCCTGTCCATCACCAACTCATAGACGAATGTCTACCAGGGGAAAGATCTGGGGCATTTGCTAGATGTTGAGGCGTATTGGCTCAGGACAAATCATGAGAGAACTGACTTGTCTACAGATGATATGAATAGATGACTAATTTTAAGCTGGTAGCATTTAGTTAAAGAGGTATACCTATATATTGTCTTAGGAAACATTATTTGCAGCATCTTGACATATCTTACTTGGAAATATGAAGGGGAGAGAGAAACAGAGGGAATGAGAGAAGAAAGGAAGAAGGATGGGAGGAAGGGGGGTGGGGAAGAGAAGGAAGAATGAAAGGAAAAATGAAGGGGAGAGGGGAAAAAGAATGAAAGAAAGAAAAAGAAAGATACTGTTAAGTGTAAAACAACTGCTTTGGGTGACAGTTCTTTGTCATAGCAACGGGCAATAAATGTGGTAAAGCAATGCTAGTGGAGTCAGGCAAGGAAAAATTCTTTTGCAAAAGTTAAAAACAAATACTGGATTTCCTCAAGATTTTAGATCTTATAGGCATATAGTTAGAGCTGTATATGCACATTACTTTCATGTAGAAGAAAAAAAAAACCTTAAGCAAGTATTGTCATACTAATTCTTTATAACATAAAGATTCTTAGGAATGCACCTACAGCAAAACAGACTGTTCGAAAAATCCTTCACAGATCCAAGGGGGAAGACAGCATTATGACAAGGAATTTTGCAGAACTAATACTTAGAAAATCCAGACAGTTGACACCTAGAAGACTCTTTTAAACACAGACATTAGGATCCAAATAACTAGGCTGATGAGTTTGGGGGCAGAGTTTTAATTTCTGGGAAGGATAATTCAAACACTTAAGAAGGATACTGGCAGGTAATCTAAACAGAAAGTGAGAATGTGGACCAAGATAGCACAGTGGGACTGTATGACTCAGTCATTTTACAAAGGACATTGCAGGTGAGTATTATTATTACGCATAATAATACACTAGCAGAGAAAACTACAGATGATCCCAGTCCATAGCAAATCAAGTCCATATCACACAATTTATCCCTAAAAACTGAGTCTTCTTTTAAACCATTATTGAACTGTTTTCTAAATTAATTAATGACCTAAATAAAATTTTTGTTCACTTTTATTTGTATGAATCAAAATTTTACCCTTTTATCCCCCCTTTTACCAACCTCTCCCCATTTCTTCTACCCTCCAGCCCTTGGCAACCACCATTCTACTCTCGGTTTCTAAGAATTCAATTTTTTTTTTTTCAAGAGTCCACATAGGAGTGATGTAACTGTCTTTCTCAGTCTGATTTATTTCATTTAGCCCTCCAGGCTCATACATGCTGTCACAAATGGCAGGACTACTTTCTTAAGGTTGAATAATATTCCATTGTACATCTACACATTTTCTCTATCTACTCATCCATTAGTGCACACTTAGGGTGTTTCCATATCTTGGCTAAAGACTTCACTCTTTTAAAGAAAATTGCCCTTTCACATCCCCAACAAGCCGTCAATTTCATTTGGTGGCAGGGACTGTGAGTTTCAATGTATTGTGGTGAAACTAAAAGTAAATTGGGAAAAGGCCTGGGTTTAGTCTTTATTCAATAAGTGCTGACCTTGACTAATTTCCAGTGTCATCTCTAATTCTCACTGGTTCATATATCAAATGGGATTAATTTCTGCTTTGCCAACTTTCAAAGGCCTGTTGGAAGAATCAGATGAGTTAACGTAAAAGAATTTAAGTAATCTGTAAAGATCCCCAGTCCCATCATTCACGATGCCATCCATGCAATTTTCCTGTAACATATAAGAGATCCTCTTGTACTATGCTCCAAACTCTGTGTCCCTTTTGTCTACAGGGTGATGTTTAAACTCCTAGGAATGGTGTATAGGTCTTTTGGATGATCCAGCCCTTGCCCACCTCTCACTCCATTTCCAGTCACTCCTTCTCAACCTTAATACCACAGTGCATGCATGTGGGCTTCAGTCGTGTCTGACTCTTTGCGACCCTATGGACTATAGCCCACTAGGCTCTTCTGTCCAGGGGATTCTCCAGGCAAGAATACTGGAGTGGGTTGCCGTTCCCTCCTCCAGGGGATCTTCCCAATACCATAGTTGCACTCAACTATTTATACAGTCCCAAACATTGCATATGCTGATACCTTCCATCTGGAATGCTCTCTCCTTAGCACTTCAGTCCAACTGATAAACTTCCATGCATCCTTTAAAACCCAGTTTATATATTACCTCTCTTGAGAAGCGTTCCTCATACTCTTAAGTAACATTATTCTTTCTTCCTCTATATTATAGCCCTCTACAGTGTTAAAATTTATTTGTTTGTCTGATACTTCTGCTAAATTATAAGCCTTGATGGGTGGGGTTGCTTCAAGTTTACATCTTTATCCTCTGAATCTGACACATGGTAAGTGCTAAATAAATACTTAATAGCTAAAATGAAATGTTAGGCATTGCTACTATATCTCCATTTCCCCCACAGCACTGGCACAAAATTTAGCATACACTAGCACTTAATAAGCAAATAATTAATCTCTATTTCTTGTCACTTATCATTATTATTACCCAATCCTAATTCAGGGTGGGGGTTGAGAAAGCATGTGTGCTAAAGAAAATGTGAATGATTGTTAATCAAACACCGAAGTCAACTGGTTAGACACTTTGTATGAACAACTTAATTCTCACAATAAACCTATGATACAGGTATTACGATTTCCATTTTACAAGAAAATAAGCGAAGATAAAAAGACTTTAAATTCTCTAAAGTTAAGCAGCTGACAGTAAATAGTACACCTTCTGGGGTTTCATATACTCTCATATACTCTACTTCATTTGACCCTCACAACCTTGTGAGGTACAAAGTACAAATCTTAGTATTCCTGCATTACAAATGAAAAAAAAAAAAAAAAGAAAACAAGATTTAAGTGATTGGTAAAGTTTACAAAGCTAGCAACCACTGGGTCTAGGATTAGAAACACCTATGTCATGTGACTCCAAATCTGGTACTTTTTCCATAGGCCAGTCTCTCTGAACTAAGAAGCCTGAGTGCCGAAGAACTGATGCTTTTGAACTGTGGTGTTGGAGATGACTCTTGAGAGTCCCCTGGACTGCAAGGAGATCAAACCAGTCAATCCTAAAGGAAATCAACCCTGAATATTCATTGGAAGGACTGATGCTGAAACTGAAGCTCCAATACTTTGGCCACATGATGTGAAGAGCTGACTCATTTGAAAAGACCCTGATGCTGGGAAAGATAGAGAGCAGGAGAAGAAGGGGATTACAGAAGACGAGATGGTTGGATGGCATCACTGACTCAATGGACATGAGTTTGGGCAAGCTCTGGGAGATGGTGAAGGACAGGGAAGTGTGGCGTGCTGCAGTCCATAGGGTCGCAAAGCGTCAGACATGACTGAGCGACTTAACAACGGTCTCTCTTGCCATAGGAGATCACTTATAGGTCACTCATAAAACTGCATGAACAGACAAATTCAATTAAGATAAAACAAGGGGGCTATTTAAAGGATTAGATTTCAAAATTTTCAATCAAACCAATTTCAAGGCTAATACAGTTTTAACCTCCTTCTCTATACACTCCATACACACACAGCTTCAATGCATGAGGATCAATACTTCTATTTTTCTAGGACCAATATTTCAACCTTTATTATATATGTCATAACACTCAGGGACTCCTTGGAAGGAAAGTTATGACCAACCTAGACAGCATATTCAAAAGCAGAGACATTACTTTGCCAATAAAGGTCCGTCTAGTCAAGGCTATGGTTTTTCCAGTGGTCATGTATGGATGTGAGAGTTGGACTGTGAAGAAGGCTGAGCGCCGAAGAATTGATGCTTTTGAACTGTGGTGTTGGAGAAGACTCTTGAGAGGCCCTTGGACTGCAAGGAGATCCAACCAGTCCATTCTGAAGGAGATCAGCCCTGGGATTTCTTTGGAAGGAATGATGCTAAAGCTGAAACTCCAGTACTGTGGCCACCTCATGCGAAGAGCTGACTCATTGGAAAAGACTCTGATGCTGGGAGGGATTGGGGGCAGGAGGAGAAGGGGACGACAGAGGATGAGATGGTTGGATGGCATCACTGACTTGATAGACGTGAGTCTGGGTGAACTCCCGGAGTTGGTGATGGACACGGAGGCCTGGTGTGCTGCGATTCATGGGGTTGCAAAGAGTCGGACACGACTGAGCGACTGAAATGAACTGAACTGAACACTCAGGGATAGGTTCCCTAGTGAAGAGAAAATCATACAGCTTCTCCAAGACCAAACAGAAAGCTTCTATGCCTGAGATATGCACAAAATATTGATGACTTTCCCAATTTACTCACCTAATATTTATTAACTAGTTTATGTGCCCAACCCTAGGCTAGGGATGTAAGGATGGACAGGACTTGAACCATGTTAATCTATGTGGAGACAGAATAAGCAAACACATTATAACAATGTAATATATAGTTGTTAAAGGTGGAGACCAATTTTGTCTAAATGAATTGAAAAGGCTTCACAGAGAAGGTGATTTTTGAACCAAAATTTAGGGAAAGCATCTTATTCCAGATACAGAAGGAAGTTTGGGAAATTCTAATTAAGCAAAAAGAAATACAAAAGTACTAAGCAGTAAAATGGCTTGTGTGATGTTTTGTGGAAAATGATAGATGATTCAAGCATAGGATACAAATCAGGAAGCAGTGACTGAATTACAAAACTAGGTTAGAATCAGATAAAGATTGAGGAACATATGCTGCAGATTAGAAGTTTTCAAACCCTTTTCAGTTAAAGAACATTTTCAAACACATCTTTATGCAAAACATAATAACAATAACTACAGAGGTTACCTGGAAGAAGGGGAGCAGGGAAGCAGAATCTATCCATTCTGCCTCACCTTAACACCCTCTCCCTGGTGCTCCTTCATAGACACCTAAGGCAGTCTAGTACTTTATGTACAGTTCTCAACAGCAAATGGTTACCAGTTTGTAATAAGTACAGAAATTGAAGAGTAAACACTTAGAAATTTTGTATTATAATTTAATGGGTAACTTTGTGTTGTTAAGCCTAATAAAAATTTGTGGTTTATGCTTAGATTTTTAGAAATTTCATGTTTCTAGTAACTCATTTTTATTATATTTATAAACTTCTTAGTCTAAGATGAATGAAAAATATTGCTCCTTCAACAGACATAGTGTAAGAAGCACTGCCCTAAAGGTTCCACAACAGATCAGATTTGTAATTTAGAAAGTTAGAAAAATAACTAGTGACAGTTGAGAAGGGGAAGACCCATTGGCAAATACAAATACTAATAATACAAAAAAAAAATAGAAAATTTAAAGATGAAATAAGGATGACTTGTGAAAACATTAAGCATCTGGCAAACAATGTATAAGGATTTTTAAATTCACACAAAAGGGAGATTTCTTCAAGTCAAATAAGGCTCAGATAGTAGATTCTGAGAGACAGAAAGACCTTAAGCCATCAATCTCCAGATCTAAATTTATTAAGTCAAAGAATTTTAATATACTTATTATATATGTAACACTATTTACTGAAAGACCTATCACATACTTGGTATCAGGGATACAGTATTGAACTCAGGACACAGTCTCTCTGTTATGCTCCACATGCTAAACTTAGATAGTAAAAAAAAGACATGGTCCCTCCCACCATGACAGACATTCACCAACCACAGAACATAAATAGATGTTTCACTTAAACTATTTTAAGTACTACAAAAGACTTACATGGTACTATGAGATCATGTAACACAGAGATTAATAGATTCTAGGAGATGAAGGAAGGATTCCCTGAAGAAGTTATGTGTTAGTTGAAATCCAAAGAATGAGCAGAAAGTAACCAGGCAAAGAAGGGGAACGAACATTCTAGAGAGAGTAAAAGGCATGTAAAGGAGATGGGGCATGAGAGGCCCACAAAACAGAAAGAAAGGAAGTATGACTGATGCACAGAAAGCAAGGAGAAAAGTGACAAGAGGTCAAAACGTTAGATGAGCTAGGTCATTAAAAGTTCTATAAGCAATAATACAGATGATCTTGAGGACATTATGTTATGTGAAATAAACCAGTCACAAGAGGACAAATACTGTGTGAGTCCACTCATTTGAGAAATCTGGAGTAGTCAAAACCATAGAGACAGAAAGAATGGTGGGGCAGGGGCTGGAGGGAAGGAGGAACAGAGAGTTATTATTTAATGGGTACAGAGTTTCAGTTTAGTAAGATGAAAAAAGTTCTGGAGATGGATGGTGGTGATGCTTGCAAAACAAAGTGAATGTACTTAATATCAGTAAATTGTATGCTTAAAAATGGTTAAAATTATAAGTTCTGTTAAGTTAACCAGAGTTTGATTCTATTACTTCCATCCAAAGACCCTTATGAGACAGAAACTGGTACACAGAAGAGGGGTGGTATAAATGAGTCCTTAAAACGTAGAACTGACTGGATCAAGACTGGGGATCACACAGTGCAGACCTCCATCTCATGCTGAGGTTGGCCATTCTCACGTAGTGGGAGACAGTTCACTGAGCCGTGGTCTTTTTTACCAGGACTCACCACTACTAAGGCACACTACAAAAAGAGACGCGGTAGAGAAAACACAGGATGCACTAGCTATACAGATGGGTTTCAATCCGTTCCTATAAAAAACAAATATGAAATAGAGGAGATATTCAAAATATTTACAATCTGTAAGATCATACTAGTGCACATTGGAGATTATCAGTACTGAGTTGAACTGGTCAATCTGAAAGCTGGGGAGAAAATACTACTTTTGTAAAAAAGATTCCTTTTGCCTAGAGCCTGCACACGATCCTTGCTGAGATGGGAAACTACCCAGGGCTAAAATAAGAATGGTACAAAGGCAGAAAGGCAGGACCTACAGCTATGGATAAGACGGAAGCGTAAGAGTTCTCCTGAATACCCTAGGGTTCCCCCAAGCATCTGTTATGCATTCTTTGCCCGATAAAGCTAGGATACAATCCAGAAGCAAGAAGCAGATTAATACCTCCCTTCCCCAGGTCCTATTTCAAATTGAGTGAAGCAATAAATTCCCTTTTCTCCTCCTTTGGCTGCAATTCATTTATGTTGGATTTCTGCCCTTTAAAACCAAAAAGTGTTAATACACTACTACTATTTAAAAATGCACTGCCTGTTTCAAAAGGATCACCATGATCTACCCCAAATCTACAGAAATGATCTCCAGGTCAGGGTATTTGTCATTCCTTAATACGTGTTTTTGAACCAGTGCGACGGGGCACAAGCACGGCCGAGAGGAGCTACCCTGCGTCCGAGGTCAGGGGCATTGGCCAAGAGTGCCAGGCGGCGACGGCGCAGGAACGGCCGAGAGGAGCTACCCTGCGTCCGAGGTCAGGGGCATCAGCCGAGAGTGCCAGGCTGCGACAGCACAGGAGCAGCTGAGAGGAGCTACCCCACGTCCAAGGAGCAGTGGCTGTGCAGGCGCAGGAGGGCCTAGAGGAGCTATTCCACGTTCAAGGTCAGGAGGGGCGGTGGTGGGAGATACCCCTGGTCAAAGGTAAGGAGCAGCAGCTGCACTTTGCTGGAGCAGCCATGAAGAGATACCCCACATCCAAGGTAAGAGAAACCCAACTGAGACGGTAGGTGTTGCAAGAGGGCATCAGAGGGCAGATACACTGAAACCATAATCACAGAAAACTAGTCAATCTAATCACACACACAGCCTTGTGTAACTCAATGAAACTAAGCCATGCCCTATGGGGCCACCCAGGATGGGCGAGTCATGGTGGAGAGGTCTGACAGAATGTGGTCCACTGGAGAAGGGAATGGCAAACCACTTCAGTATTCTTGCCTTGAGAACCCCATGAACAGTATGAAAAGGCAAAATGATAAGATACTGAAAGGGGAACTCCCCAGGTCAGTAGGTGCCCAATATGTTACAGGAGATCAGTGGAGAAATAACTCCAGAAAGAATGAAGGGATGGAGCCAAAGCAAAAACAATACCCATCTGTGACTGGAATAGAAGCAAGGTCCAATGCTGTAAAGAGCAATATCGCATAGGAACCTTGAATGTTAGGTCCATGAATCAAGGCAAATTGGAAGTGATGACAAGAGATGGCAAGAGTGAACGTCGACATTCTAGGAATCAGCGAACTAAAATGGATTGGAATGGGTGAATTTAACTCAGATGACTGTTATATCTATTACTGTGGGCAGAAATCCCTTAGAAGAAATGGAGTAGCCATCATGGTCAATAAGAGTCTGAAATGCAGTACTTGGATGCAATCTCAAAAATGACAGAATGATCTCTGTTCAGTTCCAAGGCAAACCATTCAATATCACAGTAATCCAAGTCTATGCCCCAACCAGTAATGCTGAAGAAGCTGAAGTTGAATGGTTCTATGAAGACCTACAAGACCTTTTAGAACTAACATCCAAAAAAGATGTCTTTTTCATTATAGGGGACTGGAATGCAAAAGTAGGAAGTCAAGAAACACTTGGAGTAACAGGCAAATTTGGCCTTGCAATATGGAATGAAGCAGGGCAAAGACTAATAGAGATTTGCCAAGAGAATGCACTGGTCATAGCAAACACCCTCTTCCAACAACACAAGACAAGACTCTACACATGGACATCACCAGACGGCCAACACAGAAATCAGATTGATTATATTCCTGGTAGCCAAAGATGGAGAAGCTCTATACAGTCAGCAAAAACAAGACTGGGAGCTGACTGTGGCTCAGATCATGAACTCCTTATTGCCAAATTCAGACTTAAATTGAAGAAACTAGGGAAAACCACTAGACCATTCAAGTATGACCTATATCAAATCCCTTATGTGGAAGTGAGAAATAGATTTAAGGGACTAGATCTGATAGAGTGCCTGATGGACCATGGACGGAGGTTCATGACATTGTACAGGAGGCAGGGATCAAGACCATCCCCATGG
>NW_011495044.1:3608317-3609114 GCF_000754665.1 Bison bison bison | reverse complement strand
CTTTGGCCACCTCATGCGAAGAGTTGACTCATTGGAAAAGACTCTGATGCTGGGAGGGATTGGGGGCAGGAGGAGAAGAGGATGACAGATGATGAGATGGCTGGATGGCATCACTGACTCGATGGATGAGTCTGAGTGAACTCTGAGAGTTGGTGATGGACAGGGAGGCCTGGCGTGCTGCGATTCATGGGGTTGCAAAGAGTCGGACATGACTGAGCGACTGAACTGAACTGAACTGATGAGCCTACGACTGTATCAGATTCCACCGTTCTGGGCACCAAAAATTTAAGGGGCTACCTTGTCTTCCAGGATATCAGAAGCAAAGACAAGACCTACAAATCTGCAGAAAAGATAAGACCTACAGATACATCTGGGACTTCTTAACCTGTCTGATCAATGGAATGATCTAGGGATCTTTTTGGTAGATCACAGATGACAGACAAGGGATTTAAACTCCCTACCCATCAGACAACAAAGTCATTTCCAAAATATGATCAGTGTAAAATACAGTTCTTTCTCAATAAAAAGTACAGGAGCACACAAAGAAAAAATCATGAATATAGTCCATTAATTCAGATTTGGATTTAACTCAGAAAACTAAGATCACGGCATCTGGTCCCATCACTTCATGGCAGATAGATGGGGAAACAGTAGAAACAGTGTCAGACTTTATTTTTTTGGTCTCCAAAGTCACTGCAGATGGTGACTGCAGCCATGAAATTAAAAGACCGCTTACTCCTTGGAAGGAAAGTTATGACCAACCTAGGTAGCATATTCAAAAGCAGAGACATTACTTT
>NW_011495044.1:3606231-3606803 GCF_000754665.1 Bison bison bison | reverse complement strand
ATCACCGACTCGATGGACATGAGTTTGAGTGAACTCTGGGAGCTGTTGATGGACAGGGAGGCCTGGCGTGCTGTGATTCGTGGGGTCGCGAAGGGTTGGACACAACTGAGCAACTGAACTGAACATGCATTAAGCATTTATTATTTGAACACTTACTATATCAAGCAACTAAATATAGGTTTTCACTAATAATAATCAGAAACTACCAACAGATTAGTAGACTGATTGAACTGACGTTTCTAATTCAAATAATGATTTATTTAAATGTAATGATTACGGGATTTAACATATTAAAAGCAACTTGCTAGTGTTGAGAATAAAGAAGTCAACAAAATATTAATTTAACATTACCAAATTCAACTAGCTCTTTTCAAGAAGATTACTTTGACACCTAACTATCAAGGTCAGCATTCAGTTCAGTTCAGTTCATTTGCTCAGTTGTGTTTGACTTTTTGCGACCCCAAGAATGACAGCATGCCAGGCCTCCCTGTCTATCACCAACTCCCGGAGTTTACTCAAACTCATGTCCATTGAGTCGGTGATGCCATCCAACCATCTCATCCTCTGTCATC
>NW_011495044.1:3604319-3605835 GCF_000754665.1 Bison bison bison | reverse complement strand
ATCTATTTGCCATGAAGTGATGGGACTGGATGCCATGATCTTAATTTTCTGAATGTTGAGCTTTAAGCCAACTTTTTCACTCTCCTCTTTCACTTTCATCAAGAGGCTCTTTATTAAAAAATCCATTTACTATTAAGGCAGTCAACAGAATTCAGCCCAAATAAGCAATCCTTGTTTACTCATTAAGAAAGCTGCATTAAATAATTAAGTTGGAGGTGGTGTGGAAGTAAGAGGGTTAAGAGTTGTGGCGTTTGAAGAGTAGGCTCTGGATCAATAAAGAAGAAAGAGAATTGCTAGCTCTACTGGTATTTGTCATATTATTTTCTAAGCTTTCTATACAGACAGGACATCTAGTCATTAAATAATTATTTACAGAATATGTACTTTGAAGACAAATTTCTGTGAGTGGTTTCCCTTAGGACTTCCCTGTTGGTCCAGTGGTTAAGAATCCGCCTTTCAATGCAGGAGACACCGGTTTGATCTCAGGTTAGGAAATTAAGATTCCATATGCCAAGCAGCAGCTAAGCTGGCATGCTGCAACCAGAGAGCGCGCGTGCTCTGGAGCCTGTGCTGCGCAAAAAGAGAAGACTGTGCACTGCAAGGAGAAGCCCATGCTCTGCAGCTACAGAAGCCCCTGTGCACCCAAACTAGAGATAGACCACACACCACAATGAAGATCCACTACAGCCAAAAAAAAAAGAGTATAAATGCAGGCACAACTATACCTGATGAGCAAGATGCATTTAGTAAAAGAACTATTAATATAAACTATGATTAAGCGATTTCTCAAGAAGTTTTTTCTTAAAACTAAATTTAGGACTTTTAAGTTGATGTCATTCAAGAATCACACTAATCTTATAAAGCATTTGTAGAAAAAATAACTATCCAACTCACACTCATATATAGGGATAATAAGTAACCGCACCTTTTTATAGTATCACACAAACAGCTTAATAAAGTAACATTCCTATATGAACTGAATTATGTCTGCTCGCAAGCCAGTGTGAGTACTTAGCTACAATCCCTCCAAATAAGTGTTTTGTGGTTTCAATTAACAAGCAATATTATGTGGTAAGTTTTTACCTTTGTCTGAGTTCTCTCTGTTGATTAGGAGTTAGCATACTTCTGTCATCTACATATCAGTCAGTCCAGACACTCAGTCATGTCCGACTCTTTCTGATCCCATGGACTGCAGCACACCAGGCTTCCTTGTTCATCACCAAGTTCCAGAGCTCATTCAAACTCACGTCCATCGAGTTGGTGATGCCATCCAACCACCTCATCTTCTGTCGTCCCTTTCTCCTCCTGCCTTCAATCTTTCCTAGCATCAGGGTCTTTTCAAATGAGTCAGTTCTTCCCATCAAGTGGCCAAAGTATTGGGAGTTTCAGCTTCAGCATCAGTCCTTCCAATGAACACTCAGGACTGATTTCCTTTAGGATGGACTGGTTGGATCTCCTTGCAGTCCAATGGACTCTCAAGAGTCTTCTTCAACATCACAGTTCAAAAGCATTAATT
>NW_011495044.1:3586392-3604219 GCF_000754665.1 Bison bison bison | reverse complement strand
AAGGTCTGTCACTGTTTCCACTGTTTCCCATCTATTTGCCATGATGTGATGGGACCAGATGCCATGATCTTAGTTTTCTGAATGTTGAGTTTTAAGCCAACTTTTTCACTCTCCTCTTTCACTTTCATCAAGCTCTATAGTTCTTCTTCACTTTCTGCCATAAGAGTCATGTCATCTGCATATCTGAGGTTATTGATATTTCTCCCAGCAATCTTGATTTCAGCTTGTGCTTCATCCAGCCTGGCATTTCCCATGATGTACCCTGCATGTAAGTTAAATAAGCAGGATGACAATATACAGCCTAGATGTACTCCTTTCCCGATTTGGAACCAGTCTGTTGTCCCACATTCAGTTCTAACTGTTGCTTCTTGACCTGCATACAGATATCTCAGGAGGCAGGTCAGGTGGTCTGGTGTTCCCATTTCTTTAAGAATTTTCCACAGTTTTTTTTTGTGATCCACAGAGTCAAAGGCTTTGGCATAGTCAATAAAGCAAAAGTAAGATTTTTTTCTTCTTGCTTTTTCTTGCTTTTTCAATGATCCAACAGATGATGACCATTTGATCTCTGGTTCCTCGCTTTTTCTAAATCCAGCTTGAACATCTGGAATTTCAAGGTTCACGTGCTATTGAAGCCTCGCTTGGAGAATTTTGAGTATTACTTTGCTAGTGTGTGAGATGAGTGCAATTGTGCAGTAGTTTGAACATTCTTTGGCATTGCCTTTCTTTGGGAATGGAATGAAAACTGACCTTTCTTAGTCCTGTGGTCCCTGCTGAGTTTTCCAAATTTGCTGGCATATTGAATGCGGCACTTTCACAGCATCATCTTTTAGAATTTGAAAGAGCTCCACTGTAATTCCATCAACTCTGCTAGCTTTGTTCGTAGTGATGCTTCCTAAGGCCGACTTGACTTCGCATTCTTTGCAACCCCATGGACCATAGCCTGCCAGGCTCCTCTGTCCACGGAATTCTCCAGGCAAGAATACTGGAGCGGTTTGACATTCCCTTCTCCAGAGGATTTTCCCAATCCAGGGATTGAACCTGGGTCTCCTGCATTGGAGCAGATGCTTTACCATCTGAGCCACCAGGGAAGCCCATCTACATGTATAAGACACTGAAATAGAAAAAGTTTATACAGCATGTACTAGCATACACATGTAGCACATGCAGCTATCAACAGATTGCAGGTTGTCAGTCCCATCATACATGTCAACCAAATTGGGAACATTTTATGAAGAAATGTGTTTTAATAAAATTCCAAAGAAATAGCATATACAATTATTTTGACTTTATTATTGCTTTTTACAAATAAGCTTTTATTTAAGAACAATTTTAGATTTACAGACATCTACAAAGATAGTTCAGAGTTCCCATAGATTCTGCACAGTTTCCCCTATTAGTAGCATCTTACATTAGTATGGTACATTTGTTATAATTAATGAACCAATATGGATATACCATTAACTGAAGTCCACATTTCATTGAGGCTTCCTTGGTTTTCACTTAATATCCTTTTTCTGTTTCAGGATCCTATTACCCTTCCCAGGATAACATATTTTTGTCATCATGTCATCTTAGACTCATTTTGGCTGACTTTTCTTGCCTGATGACCTTGATAGCTTTGAGGAATAATGGTCAAGTATTTCACAGAATATCTCTCAATTGGAATTTGTCTAGTTTTCCTCATGATTAGATTGGAGTTATAGGTTTGGAGGAGGTAGACCACTGATATAAAATTATAATAACTTTTTATCCCAACTATCACCTGGATAGTAAGCTCACTGAGGGAAAGAATCTTATTCACATTTTTGTATCCTTCAGTTCAGTTCAGTTCAGTTCAGTTGCTCAGTCATGTCCGACTCTTTGCAACCCCATGAATCGCAGCACGCCAGGCCTCCCTGTCCATCAACAACTCCCGGAGTTCACTCAGACTCACATCCATTGAGTCAGTGATGCCATCCAGCCATCTCATCTTCTGTTGTCCCCTTCTCCTCCTGCCCCCAATCCCTCCCAGCATCAGAGTCTTTTCCAATGAGTCAACTCTTCACATGAGGTGGCCAAAGTACTGGAGTTTCAGCTTTAGCATCATTCCTTCCAAAGAAATCCCAGGGCTGACCTCCTTCAGAATGGACTGGTTGGATCTCCTTGCAGTCCAAGGGACTCTCAAGAGTCTTCTCCAACACCACAGGATGCCATGGTCTTTGTTTTCTGAATGTTGAAGTTTAAGCCAACTTTTTCACTCTCCAGTTTCACTCATCAAGAGGCTTTTTAGTTCCTCTTCACTTTCTACCATAAGGGTGGTGTTATCTGCATATCTGAGGTTATTGAGATTTCTCCTGGCAATCTTGATTCCAGCTTGTGTTTCTTCCAGTCCAGAGTTTCTCATGATGTACTCTGCATATAAGTTAAATAAGCAGGGTGACAATATACAGCCTTGACGTACTCCTTTTCCTATTTGGAACCAGTCTGTTGTTCCATGTCCAGTTCTAACTGTTGCTTCCTGACCTGCATACAGATTTCTCAAGAGGCAGGTCAGGTGGTCTGGTATTCCCATCTCTTTCAGAATTTCCCACAGTTTATTGTGATCCACACAGTCAAAGGCTTTGGCATAGTCAATGAAGCAGAAATAGATGTTTTTCTGGAACTCTCTTGCTTTTTCGATGATCCAGCGGATGTTGGCTATTTGATCTCTGGTTCCTCTGCCTTTTCTAAAACCAGCTTGAACATCAGGAAGTTCACAGTTCATGTATTTTTGTATCCTTAGTACACAGCTGATAAATATATGTTGGTTAAGAAGGAGGAAGTGGATTACACCAAGGGTTGAGGTGCTACAGCAACTTTGCAACTCATTAAAAATAGGAGCACTTACGCTAACAAGGAAATAGTTCATCTGTTTACTCAAATTAAAAAAAAAAGCATAACTGATTCATTAAAGTATTTCATTCTTCTATTCAAGGATCCTTCTAGTTTACCTATAATGTTGAGACAGGATTTGTTGTTTGTTGTTTAGTCACTAAGTCATGTCTGACTCTTTGCAACCCCCATGGACTATGGCCCACTGAGGTCCTTTGTCCAGGGGATTTCACAGGCAAGAAAATTGGAGTGGGTTGCCATTTCCTTCTCCAGCATATCTTACTGACCCAGGAATCAAACCCACATTTCTTGCATTGGCAGGTGGATTCTTCACCACTGAGCCACCAGGGAAACCCCGAGACAGGATTTATTCAGCTAAAAAGCAAGTTAATTCTTACAAGTAAACCTCACCTCCTGTACTGACTAATGAAACCCAACTGTATAACACTGCTTGTGGGGAGTATGCATGGTAAAATGGAAAGATGCATTATAGCTTAAGACAGGATGTCTGGGTTTGAAACTGAGTTCTATCGCTAATAAATTGTATAATTTAGGCCAGATATCTTTGAGTCTCAGTTACTTTACATATAAAATGGAGCTAATAATATTTACATGACAGTGAGAATTATAATCACTGGCCCACAGAACTGGTGGACTGAATCACTACTGAGATACCCACATCTCTATTATCTTGGTATCCCTTACTACATCTTAAAGCACAAGTGATTTTTTCTTTTTTTTAAATCCAATGGTCTCTTTGTAGTATTTCTACTTTATCTCCCTAAGGTCTTTCACACTGCTAACTATTCCTTTCTTTTTGAAACTTATTCTTGTTCCTCCAGCATTAAAAACACCCTTTTCTTCTGATTTTGCTTATCATGCAGTGATTCAGAGTACAGCTTACTAGCCAAGAGCATAGACTCTGGACCAGACAGGATTTGAACTGTCAAGAGTTTGAATCCTGGTTCCACCGCCTGCTAGTCCTATGACCTTGGACAGGTTACTTAACTCTTTTTTATTTTTCTAATTTATTTATTTTTAATTGAAGGATAACCGCTTTACAGAATTTTGTTGTGTTCTGTCAAACCTCAACATGAATCAGCCATAGATATACACATGGTCCCTCCCTCTACAAATATGGAACACTTCAGGAATTTGTGTGTCATCTTTGCGCAGGGGCTGTGCTAATCTCTGTATTGTTCCAATTTTAGTATATGTGCTGCCAAAGAGAGCATGGTTACTTAACTCTTAGGTGCCTGTTTCCCATCTGGGTTTACAGGTATATAGAATGAGTTTACAGGTATATAACATGTACAATAAATGCTATACAGATAACTTGCTGTTGCTTTTGTTCCCCTCCTTAGTCTCTTCCTCTGCTACACTTCTTTAACCTCCGCATACTCCACCTGGAGGATTCCACCCATGCAAAAGTGTCTTAACATCTGTCTATTTGGAAGGCATTCTTCTCTTCAGCCTACTTAGCGAATTCCTTCTCAAACTTTAAGACCCAGGTTAAATGTCATTCTCTTTCTCTCTGAAACCTTTCCAAAAACCACCTCCCTCATTCGGCCTTTGCAGTCAATTGTGCCTGTCCTTGTGGCCCATATTATTTTGAATATATTTCAATGGGAGTCCTTGTACATCAGATTGAAAGATGCTGAGTTACTTGAAGTTCCCTATATTAGACCATTTCAGACCTGTAAAGACAGTTACATGATTCATTCTATAAATAGAATATTTATCCTATTCATAAATATTCTATATTTCTGCTGATCCTTCCCTTCCTGCATTAAACTCATGACAAGAACTACATATTATTTCTTAAAATTACATACCTAACACAATATTTCAGATATATAAAAAGCAATAAATAATAATGAATGGACAACCATATATCCACACTTTGGCTGAAAAAATATTTACCAATACAATTTAAGTCCCCTGTTACTCTTCCCAGTAGTATTACTAGTCTTTTCTCGCAACCCTGCACTTCAGAGATACCCACTATCCTTACTTTGATACTGTATTACCATGCATTTCTTTAGCATTTATTATGTAAGTATGCTTCCATAAATAATACATCAATGTTGGGCTTTATATAAATGTGTTCTGCCATTTGCTTTATTTTCTCAACTTTTTTATTTGTGAGATTCACCCAAGTTACTGTACAGATCTAGTTTATTCATTTTCATTATTGTATGGAATTCCATTAGATAAATATAATATTTTCTTTCTTTTATTAATTATACATTTGGATTAGTTTGAATTTTCTGCTATAAAAATGTTGCATAAATATTTTTGTAAGTCTCTTTATATATGCACAGGAGTATTTCTAAAGGGTATTTCCTAGAAGTGGAATTGCTGGATTAAGACAAAAATTGTTGGAATGTAGATTATTATTGCTTGAAATGATAAGTAAAATTGATAAACCTTTAGCCAGATTCATGACGAAAAAAAGGGAGAGAGCCTAAATCGATAAAATTAGAAATGAAAAAAGAGAAGTTATAACCAACACCACAGAAATACAAAGGACCTAAGAGACTACTTACTATAGGCAACTATATGTCAACAAAATGGACAGCCTAGAAGAAATGGACAAACTCTTGGAAAGATACAATCTCCCAAGACCAAACCAGGAAGAAATATCAAACACAAACAGACTGATTACAAGCACTGAAATTGAATCTGTGATTTAAAAACTCCCAATAAACAAAAGTGTAGGGAAATTCACAGGCAAATTCCATCTTTTGTCAGTGTACACAGCACAGAGTCTGGCAGTTAAAAGACATTAATAAATATTTGTTGAATGAATGAATAAAAACTTGAAAAAAACATACATAAAGAGATTAGACAATGTTTTTAATCTCTTAATTTGGAACTGTGCCTATTAGGCTTTGTAAACTTTTATACTTAAAGAAATAAATTTAATTTAGCTTGGAGACTTTCCAGCAGTCCTTTGAGATAACCAGAGACAAGAAAGAGCACCAAAAAATTGGGATTGGAAGTCTAAAACTTTAAATCATCTAACACAAATAGTTGTCTACTCTTTTCTTAAATATCTCTAAGAACAAGTATGCTGGCTTTCATGTTTTCTATTATACTTCACAGAATATAATGACTAAAACAGCCTTTATTTGCATCATGTTTGAACACCCCAGAGGAAAGTCTACAAGAGCAAATGTAAAGCAATTATAATAAATAAGAAACCATTTAGAAATGTGCCTATAATACATCAATGAGCAACAGATATACTGATTAAAATGAATATACAATTATGTACATGCTTTAATTTTAAAAGCTAACAATGGCAACAACTATAGTAAATACAGAGGGGGAAAATAATGCATCAGCCTTAAATGCTTTAAAATTTAAGGAAATTAATATATGATGACTTGTAGCAGAACCACCAGGAGGTTCAGAAAGCATCAGATCAGATCAGTCGCTCAGTCGTGTCCGACTCTTTGCGACCCCATGAATTGCAGCACGCCAGGCCTCCCTGTCCATCACCAACTCCCGGAAAGCATAAGAGTCTTCAAAAGTAAGTCATAGGAGACTGAACCATTCTGGACAAAATACAGAATCTCTAGTAAGAAGGCCTGGTTTTGAGTTGCTATTCTGACATTTACCAGCTATTTGACACTGGGCACAGCATTTAATTCACCTACACCTCAGTTTCTTATCAGTAAATAGAATTTATAATGACCTGGCATCCTATCTAACAGAGTTTTATATGCTTCTAATTAAGCAGAAAAAATGTGTGACATCCTTCAATAATATGCAATTGTAATTTTCTATCCTTCTTCATCTTCCCATCTCCCCGACGGCGGCGATCTGTAAAAGTGTGTATTTTTTTTCCCAAGCAGGGCTCAGTAGAGCTAGTATAGGCAAGAAGAGATAGATTAGTTTGGGATTTTGCCCAGACAGGGACAGAAGGACAACAGAGCAAGGGAATAAAAGATAATGATAAGAGAGTGAATGAAATAAGCTAGAGACTAAGAAAGTTGGATAGGGAAGGAAGTAAAAACAGGTCATGCTGAGGTCAAAGGAAAGAGAGAGTAGGGACGCTCAAAGGTCAGGTAGTTGACAAAATTTTGAACAAATATGTATGTCTTCATTCATAATTTCAGAGGTGGGCCATCTTCAGGTGAGACCAAAGCCCATGGTGTGACAACGGGAGCTGATTAGTTAAAAAGATGCTCACTTCAGTTGAAGAGGTCAATGTCTTGAAGAAATAGACATCCATATGAATACTAAAGTCACTCAGGATAAGGCCAAAAATTGAGGTAGAAAGGAAGACTGTGTGTGTGAGGTCTTTAACAACAGAGAAGATGTACGTATAAGACAATAAGAGTGGTATAGCTGTTGTGCCAAAGAGAACAAGATTTTAACAAATTCAGTTCAGTCGCTCAGTTGCTTACGACTCTTTGTGACCCCATGAACCACAGCACACCAGGCCTCCCTGTCCATCACCAACTCCTGGAGTTTACTCAAATTCATGTCCATTGAGTTGGTGATGCCATCCAACCATCTCATCCTCTGTCGTCCCCTTCTCCTGCCTTCTATCTTTCCCAGCATTAGGGTCTTTTCAAATGAGTCAGCTCTTCGTATCAGGTGGCCAAAGTATTGGGAGTTTCAGCTTCAGTATCATTCCTTCCAATGAACACTCAGGACTGATTTCCTTTAGGATGGACTGGTTGGATCTCCTTGCAGTCCAAGGGACTCTCAAGAGTCAACACTACAGTTCAAAAGCATCAACTCTTCGGTGCTCAGCTTTCTTTATAGTACAACTCTCACATCCATACATGATTATGGGAAAACCATAGGGTTGACTAGACGGACCTTTGTTGGCAAAGTAATGTCTCTGCTTTTTATATGCTGTCTAGGTTGGTCATAGCTTTTCTTCCAAGGAGTAAGTGTCTCTTAATTTCATGGCTGCAGTAACCATCTACAGTAATTGGAGGCCAAAAACATAAAGTCTGACACTGTTTCCCCATCTATTTGCCATGAAGTGATGAAACAGATGCCATGATCTTAGTTTTCTGAATGTTGAGCTGTAAGCCAACTTTTTCACTCTCCTCTTTCACCTTCATTAAGAGGCTCTTTAGTTCTTCGCTTTCTGACATAAGGGTTATGTCATCTGCATATTTGAGGTTATTAATATTTCTCCCAGCAATCTTGATTCCAGCTTGTGCTTCATCCAGCCCAGTGTTTCTCATGATGTACTCTGCATAGAAGTTAAATAAGCAGGGTGATAATATACAGCCTTGACGTATTCCTTTTTCTATTTGGAACCAGTGTGTTATTCCATGTCCAGTTCTAACTGTTGCTTCCTGACCTGCATACAGATGTCTCAAGAGGCAGGTCAGGTGGTCTGGTATTCCCATCTCTTTCAGAATTTTCCACAGTTTATTGTGATCCACACAGTCAAAGGCTTTGGCATAGTCAATAAAGCAGAAATAGATGTTTTTCTGGAACTCTCTTGCTTTTTCCATGATCCAGCGGATGCTGGCAATTTGATCTCTGGTTCCTCTGCCTTTTCTAAAACCAGCTTGAATATCTTGAAGTTCATGGTTCATGTACTGTTGAAACCTCACTTGGAGAATTTTGAGCATTCCTAGCGTGTGAGGTGAGTGCAATTGTGTGGTAGTTTGAGCATTCTTTGGCATTGCCTTTCTTTGGGAATGGAATGAAAACTGGCCTTTTCCAGTCCTGTGGCCACTGTTGAGTTTTCCATATTTGCTGGCATATTGAGCACAGCACTTAAATAGCATCATCTTTTAGGACTTGAAATAACTCAGCTGGAATTCTATCACCTCCACTAGCTTTGTTCATAGTGATGCTTCCTAGGGCCCACTTGACTTCACATTCCAGGATGTCTGGCTCTAGGTGAGTGATCACACCATAGTGATTATCTGGGTCAGGAAGATCTTTTTTGTATAGTTCTTCTGTGTATTCTTGCCACCTTTTCTTAATATCTTCTGCTTCTGCTAGGTCCATACCATTTCTATCCTGCATTGTGCCCATTTTTGCATGAAATGTTCCCTTGCTATCTCTAATTTTCTTGAAGAGCTCTCTAGTCTTTCCCATTCTATTGTTTTCTTCTATTTCTTTGCATTGATCTCTGAGGAAGGCTTTCTTATCTCTCTTTGCTATTCTTTGGAACTCTGCATTTAAATGGGTGTACCTTTCCTTTCTGAAAGAGATGGGAATACCAGATCACCTGACCTGCCTCTTGAGAAATTTGTATGCAGGTCAGGAAGCAACAGTTAGAACTGGACATGGAACAACAGACTGGTTCCAAATAGGAAAAGGAGTACGTCAAGGCTATATATTGTCACCCTGCTTATTTAACTTATATGCAGAGTACATCATAAGAAACTCTGGACTGGAAGAAACACAAGCTGGAATCAAGATTGCCGGGAGAAATATCAGTAACCTCAGATATGCAGATGACACCACCCTTATGGCAGAAAGTGAAGAGGAACTAAAAAGCCTCTTGATGAAAGTGAAAGTGGAGAGTGAAAAAGTTGGCTTAAAGCTCAACATTCAGAAAATGAAGATCATGGCATCTGGTCCCATCACTTCATGGGAAATAGATGGGGAAACAGTGGAAACAGTGTCAGACTTTCTTTTTCTGGGCTCCAAAATCACTGCAGATGGTGACTGCAGCCATGAAATTAAAAGACGCTTACTCCTTGGAAGGAAAGTTATGACCAACCTAGATAGCATATTCAAAAGCAGAGACATTACTTTGCCAACAAAGGTCCATCTAGTCAAGGCTATGGTATTTCCTGTGGTCATGTATGGATGTGAGAGTTGGACTGTGAAGAAGGCTGAGCGCCCAAGAATTGATGCTTTTGAACTGTGGTGTTGGAGAAGACTCTTGAGAGTCCCTTGGACTGCAAGGAGATCCAACCAGTCCATTCTGAAGGAGATCAGCCCTGGGATTTCTTTGGAAGGAATGATGCTAAAGCTGAAACTCCAGTACTTTGGCCACCTCATGCGAAGAGTTGACTCACTGGAAAAGACTCTGATGCTGGGAGGGATTGGGGACAGGAGGAGAAGGGGACGACAGAGGATGAGATGGCTGGATGGCATCACTGACTCGATGGACGTGAGTCTGGGTGAACTCTGGGAGTTGGTGATGTGCCAGGAGCCAGCATGAGGAACTCCACCTGTGGCAAAGGTCATGAGGAAGGAGGCTCAGCATACACAAAGGCAGGATCGAGCCTCAGGAGTCCCCCTGGATATTCTCGAGCATCTACCCCCAAAAACCAGAGTCTGCCTACTTTACTGCTTTGTGCTCTCACCTCTGACTTTACGGGGGCTGTCCCCCACCAGCATTTCACTCTCTCTGAAAAAGAGTTAACTTACAGCTCCAGTTAATAAAGTTCCTGGGCATAATGGGAGTGTTTAAATCCAAACCCCTCAGATAGCTCTCTAACTCGCCTGACAAATTTACCTGGATTCCTACAGCTATGCATACAATTGTTTACAGTCTCCCAGCCGCGAGAGGCGCGGGAAGCTTAAGATATTCAAATAGCTTAGAGCCTCTCAGAGAGTTAGAAACTTGTCAGAATAAAACTAGCAAAAGATTTCATTGATGAGCCAATGCTTGCTGCCAAGTTTCCACATCCCCTATTTTGTATCCTTGAATGTGTATTAATTAGTATACTTGGTATGGAGAAAAATAAGTAGTGGCCTTGGTGTCAGCAACTTTAGACCCTTAAGGTAATAAATTCTTTCCTTTGTTGTAAACCCACTGCACCTCTGCCCTATAGGAATGCAACTTTATCTAACACCTTCGGAGGATGGCGCCAAACCTTAAAATAATTACTCTTAGAGAAAATAAGTCTTATGGATTGACAAACCTTTGTCAAGAGTCATAAAATGTTAATAGGCCTTTTGGCCAGAAGATGATGTAAATCACCTAAACCATTTGTATACCGATAAATTTGCAGGGAAAGAAACCCTGGTTTCGATAAGGATCAAAGACTGCTGACTTTGCATGATTTCATATCCCCTATTATCCTCTATGTGCAACTTAGGTTATAAAAGCCCCTGTTGAAAATAAAGCTACAGGCCTTGCTCACCAAAGCTTGGTCTCCCCATGTCATTCTTTCTTTCACATTCTGGCTGAGTCTTTCTGGAGCGCGGAGGTCCTCTGCGACCATTTATTTGCCTGGGCTTCTAAGACCCACCCGAGAAGGTGCCTAAGGCGGAGCACCTTCCGCTATTCGAGAGGGTGCCTGCGGCCTCCGTGGTCACAGCTAACCTGATGTCACAGGTTATACTGATTTTCCGCGTAAACCAAGCTACTCAGCCTCTTTTCTCCACTGAATTTTCCTGCTGAGCTATCCTCATTCTATTACTCTTTATATCTCTAATTAATATTTAAATAAAGCCATTGTATCCTGTTCGCCGAAGCCGTCTCCCCTTCGAATTCCCTGGATCAGCCGGGGCTGGACCCCGGCGGTGATGGACAGGGAGGCCTGGTGTGCTGTGATTCATGGGGTCGCAAGGAGTCGGACACGACTGAGCGACTGAACTGAACTGAACTGAACCTTTCCTTTTCTCCTTTGCTTTTCACTTCTCTTTTCTCAGCTATTTGTAAGGCCTCCTCCATTTTGCCTTTTTGGATTTCTTTTTCTTAAGGATGGTCTTGATCACTGCCTCCTGTACAATGTCACTAACCTCTGTCCATAGTTCTTCAGGCACTCTATTAGATCTAATCCCTTCAATCTATTTTTCACTTCCAATGTATAGTCGTAAGGGATTTGACTTAGGGCATACCTGAATGGTCTAGTGGTTTTCCCTACTTTCTTCAATATAAGTCTGAATTTGGCAATAAGGAGTTCATGATCTGAGCCACAGTCAGCTCCCAGTTTTGTTTTTGCTGACTGTATAGAGCTTCTCCATCTTTGGCTGCAAAGAATACAATCAATCTAATTTTGGTGTTGACTATCTGATGATGTCCATGTGTATAGTCTTCTCTTGTGTTGTTGGAAGACGGTGTTTGCTATGACCAGTGCATTCTCTTGGCAAAACTCTGTTAGCCTTTGCCCTGCTTCATTTTGTACTCTAAGGCCAAACTTTCTTATTACTTCAGGTATCTCTTGACTTCCTACTTTTGCATTCCAGTCCCCTATGATGAAAAGGACATCTTTTTTAGATGTTAGTTCTAGAAAATCTTGTAGGTCATCATAGAACCATTCAACTTCAGCTTCTTCGGCATTAGTGGTTGGGGCATAGACTTGGATTACCGTGATAATGAATGGTTTGCCTTGGAAATGAACAGAGATCATTCTGTCATTTTTGAGATTGCAAACAAGTACTGCATTTCAGACTCTTTTGTTGACTATGAGGGTTACTCTATTTCTTCTAAAGTATTCTTGCCCACAGTAGTAGATATAATGGCCATCTGAATTAAATTCACCCATTCCAGTCCACTTTAGTTCACTGATTCCTAAAATGATTAGATGTTCACTCCTTCCACTCCTGTTTCACCACTTCCAATTTACCTTGATTCACAGAATGTGTGGAATAGTGGTACACAAAAAATTACAGTCAGCCTTATCTCTTTCCTTTTGCAAAGAGTGGTCTAGGAGAATGAGCTGCACCCATTCAGAAGGGCTAGAGAGCAAGTCCTCTTACTCTACTGGCTCCCATTTAAGGCCAGAACACACATAAAACATCCCGTAAAATGGTTGACAGTTCAGGAAATAGGAGTTTCAGAGAACAAGTGGAAAGGTTTGAAAGGGAGCAACAAGCAGGATTGGGAGAGAGTAAAAGGAAGCCAGGTCAGCACCAGAATAACAGTACAGAAGAAAAACAGATGATTGGAGGAACTAGGACAAAGATAACAGAGAATAAGACTTGCCGGGTTTATATGGCCAAAGGTTATCAAAATAATTAGTTTCAGCAGTTCTCTGATAGCTAGGGAGTTAGCACTAAGCCCTTGGCAATGGTTTGGTTAAAATCCCTCATTTACAGATGTGGGTAACATTTGAGTATCTATTACGTATTTTTCACATTATGTAAAGTGCAATACACACACAACTTTAGTTAAGCCTTCCACCTACACTTTTCCTCATTTTATAAATGAGGGAACTGAGGATCACAGAAGCAAAGTGACCAGCCCTGGGCTGTATTATTTAGTGACACTGAGGACCCAGGCTTCTTTTTCAAATCTAAATAAGTATGGAAATATAAAAAAGAATTTGAAATTAGAACATCTTTAGTCACTTTCTTCTTCCTTTTTTTAGTCACTTTCTACCAGTGAGATCTTGTATGTTTTAAAGTCCACTAAGCCTGTCTACCAAACAAGGTTTTATTGCAAAGATTAAGCAACAACTACAAGATAAATCCTAGTAGCTATCTTTTTAAACTTATTTTCAAATGTGAATTTCTTACTTGGTTTATTTCAAACACAAATTCAAAGTTTCTGAATTAATGCCTACAGATTTTACAGTTAGAAGACTGAGGTAGAGAGGAAGGATCTACAATCTGTGGCTCCCTAGTATATTTAGGATCAAGTCCAAGCTTCAGAGTTTCAGGTCTTTAATACTATGGCCCCAGCCCACCTCTCTAGCCACATCTCTCACTACTGACTTACACAAATATAATACTTAACCTCTGGCAACTATTAAGTTTTAAAAACATATGATATAATTACCCCATTTTATAGTTCCACCTAAATTATTTAATCTATTTCAATGTGTTCTCCAAGGCCTAAATAAAATTCACCTTGAGTGTAAAGCCTAACCTTGTCCCCAACTGTTGAGAAATGATGGCTCTAGCTTCTGAACTTCTGCATCGCTTTGCTTTGCCTCCCTCAGAGTATTTACTGCCTTTTAATTTAGTCAAGCGTGAAAAATGTCATTTCTGCCAGTGGGGCTGACATCCCTTGAAGGTAGTTGGAAGAAAGGTACCATTTACTTTGCATCTCTGAAGTGCCAACTGCTTTTCTAGTGTGTGTGTATACACATTACAGTATACACACACACACACACATTATTTCAGGTAATCTTTGTAACACCCCACAAAGCAGAAATCTATTTTTTACACATAACGATACTGAAAGTCACAGAGGTTAAACAATTTGCTTACAGTCTTAAGGCCAGTAAGCGACGCAGCTCAGATGTGAATCTTGGTCTTTCTAAACCAAAGCCTAGGTTCTTAACTATACTCTTTCCAGAAACCATGGGCATATCCTCACTACTGATTGCTTTCTATCTATCCACAGAAAAAACATCAATGGACTTTTTGTCATTAAGTATTAGCAGAAAGGATTTGATATAGGGTATCTGCTCTCCTGCTTTTCAAGACTAAGAACAGACTTCTCAGACCCAACACGACTAACATGAGATTAGAATAAAGATGAATAGATCCGAATCCTGCTTCCAGGAAGGAAAAGTAAAAAACCACTACTGTCCCATTCCTGCATTTATAAATTCCTTCTCCTCTGAGGTTTCCACCATCTGGTTATATCAATCCTTACCCCTCCTCCTCATCTGTCTTCTACCACCCTCCCGATTAATCCCTTATATTCACTGCACCTGGGTCACAATCTCTCTTCTCCGCATCCTGAATCACTTCACTACTGATGCAGAAGACTCGTCCCATACAACAGCCTCCCAGTTCCCTGTCACACTCAGCTTCACCAGCCTTCACCTTTGCTGTACTTCAGCAATCCACACACAGACCTAGCTGTCAGTGAGAAGAGCTTCACATCAGACAACTGAACTCTAGAATTCCACTTTCTGACCACAGCCTCTGGTTTTTTTTCCTATTTTACTTCCACCACATTTGCTCACTGATCTCACTCAAAAAATCACAAAACCTCTAAGTCCCAAACTGAAATCATTATCCAATATTTCCTGTCTCAGTTAATGTCACCGTCATCTCTGCAGTCACCCGAATCAAAAACCTGAACATCACAGTGGGCTACTCGCCCTCTGGTCTACACACCCACCCAATCATAAAGCCTCACAGATTCTCTCAACTTCATCCCTCTCTTCATCCCCATAATCACATTTTAAAATTATTCAAGCATATCTATAAAAACCTTCCAGTGATTTAAAAAAATCACCCATTGAATTCATTTCAAGATACTTATGCATACAAGGTTCACCATGACATGGACTCTGATTGTATTTCCAGTCTCACAACTTACCACTTGTATCGCCATTGTTATTTCTTAGCAGTACCAAACTGCTTGTGGTTCCCTAGGCAAGCTATTGGAGAAGGCAGTGGCATCCCACTCCAGTGTTCTTGCCTGGAGAATCCCAGGGACGGCGGAGCCTGGTGGGCTGCCGTCTATGAGGTCGCACAGAGTCGGACACGACTGAAGCGACTTGGCAGCAGCAGCAGCAGGCAAGCTATTCCTTTTCTCACATTGATGTCTTTCCTCAAACTATTCTTTCTATGTAAAGCACATTTTTTTACTCATCTTTGTCTGACTTACTTCTACTTACCATTTAGGACTTGGGCCAGGTGTCATCTCTTCCTCAAGCCTTCCCTCAAGTCCTGAGCTAGTCTGAGTGCCCTCACCTTGGTGCAAGTATCAAGCAGCAAAGCTCTCACTTTTTATTCTGAGATGACCTATTTTAGCATCTAATTTACCATTTCCACAAGGATTGGAAATGTATCTTACTTATCTCTGTCTACCCAGTTAACATAGTACATAGCATAGTGCCTGACATACAGTAGATACATTAAGTACAAAGTTTAGAAGACGTTGCCTTTACATTTTCAGTAGGATAGTCACACCAGTTCTTTCTCATAGTTTTTTAGTATTTCCCACTATTAACTCCAAGTCCTTTGAAGGGAAGGAATCAGAGCTTTTCCTGAGTCTGTACAGTTCTGTACAGAACGGTGCTATACAAAGTCTTATCCAACTTACATAAAAGGGAAACAGTATTTGCACAAACATACCAGAAATCAAAACTTGACCTGTGCTGCAAACTTCAAAACCATCAACCAATTGAAAAAATGAAGACATAAGAAGAAAGATAAAGAACCAATTCTGACTGCTGGTATGTGCTTGTTTATGTTAATTTGTTTAAAATATAAATAGGGTCCCAGATACAAGAGCTTGACATTTTATCTATAAGGCCATCACATCTCTCCTAAGTTTAAAAAATTACTAACCTGCAGGCTTTCTTAGGCAGGGGTTCAGGATGTTGGTAAAGATCCTGTTTAAAAACATAATCCCAAAAACCAAGGCTAAGTGATGAAAAAGTAAAAAAAAAAAAAAAAAAAATGCTGGTTGGTATGTGAGCAACAACAACAACAAAATGTCCTTTTTCATAGTAATTTTGGGTCTCGTGTTGGTAGTTATAAAGAGAGCAAAGAGGTCAATATAATAAAGCATTTCCCTCTCCAACTAAATATTAAATTGCAGTCTGGCATCAAATGAGATCTCAAATGCTTTTCCAGTATAAAAAATAATAAGCTCTTCTATTTGCATGGTGCACTGCAACATTTCAATATACACAGGCTCATTTGATAGTGTTTATAGACATTTTTAAAAATGAGGGAAAAGCCAAAATTTTCCACAAAATAAGAACTTTCAGTTGGTTTAAACAAACAGTACTAGATGTCTTTTTTTTTTTAAAGTTCAAAACGCAGTACCGAAATGCGTAAAGGAATAGAGTACCTTATATTTAAGCAGGTCTCTCCTTGGAGCCAAAAGAGTTTCTTGCAGAAATAGGTTTTGTCTCCTGGCTTACACTAAGAAGCGCTCCATTAAAGGGCAAACTAGAGTTCATTTAGAGAAGGAATGAGAGAACCCCAGACTATGACAAACAACTGAAGGCAAGTGGAATCAGTTAGTTAAGACAAGGTTCCGGGGACATGATCTTCAGCTATCTTAATGGGTGTCCATAAGGGAACAGAAGTAGGAAGAATTGGAGGCATCTACTTCTTTCAACCAAAACAAACAAACAAAAATTTCGAAACACCAAAGCTTTCCAGGAACGAATAGGTTTCCTAGGGAAGAGATTAGTTTCCCGTCACTGGAGAAGATCTTCAAATAGACTGGTCAAATTATTAGGGTAGAATTTGGGATTTTCGAAGCTACTTTGGTACGGGGCGAGAGAAACGGATCCTAGATGACTTTTAAATTCCTTTCCAATGTGGAGACGTTCTGGGGTTCACCTATCTCCTAGAAACCCCTTTTCATTCCTCTGGGGCTGGCCCACAGCCGTGCCCACGTGTCCAAGCCCTCCCGGCCCCCGGCTCACCTCAGTGCCCAGAGTCCCCCGCCCCCGTCGGAGGCTGGAAACAAGCTCTGCCCGCCCGTTTCCGGCGGCACACGTGAGTTGTCCCGGCGCAGCTCCCGCAGCCGGAGCCAGCCCGGAGGACGCGGCTGACAGCTCCCCGCCCTTCGCACCTCCGACCCTCGGCTGGGCCAGGAAGCCCGCCGACCTCGGTCCTCGCCCGCCCCGAACCGGATCCGGCCGGCGAGGATCCACAGGCATCTCTCAGCTCTCCTGTCGGAGCAGACTGACAGCTCCTCCGACTCCTGGCCCTCGGCCCAAAGCCAACACTCTCCGGCCGACCCAGCCCCGCTAGCTTGGACAGAACGACCCCCGCTCGGACCGCACGCGATGCTGACCCTCCAGAGTCCCCGTGTCCTTGAGTTTTTCCCTCGCGGAGCCCCGGGGTGCCCCTACTGAGAGAGGGCCGCGGGCCGGATACTGGGCCCCGCCGGACCGGCCGCGGATGCAGAACGCCGCGGGGGTTCCCGGACCGCTGAGTAGGCGGGCGACAGCAGCGCTCGGACCCCTGACAGGCTGACCGGCCAGGACACACAGACGGACAGTAGGGCCCGAGGGGCGGGGGCAGCGGCCCGGCCGGTCCCGGCGCCTCCTTCTCGCCCGGGGCGGCCCCTGGCGGCCCAGGCCCCTCAGGGCGCGGGCTTTCCTGGCGAGCGGAGGCGGCCACCGAGGCGCTTACCTGCGGGCGCAGCGAC
>NW_011495044.1:3583743-3586120 GCF_000754665.1 Bison bison bison | reverse complement strand
GGAGGAGGTAGGGGGGCGTGTGTCGAGGGGGTGGTGAGCACGGGTAGGGCGCCCCCAAGCGGCCCGGCCTAGCCAGCGCCCGCTGTCGGCCTCCTCCCGCCTTATAGCCCGCGGCCCAGATCCACACCCCCACTGGCCCTGCGCACCCCCTCTCAAGGGAGGGTAAACTGAGGCGTGGAGAGGGCTCGTGGACCCGGTGGTGGGTGACATTAAGCGAGTTAGCTCGAATCTCTACCGCAGGACCTTCACCTCTAAAGGAATATTGTTCAATCCAGACGGCTGGTGTGAAGATAAAATAAGTTAATGCTTGTGAAGCCCACAAGAAACAGTGCTGGGCACCCAGTAAGTAAATGCTCAGTAAATAGAAGATGCCACCGTCCTTTAACTGGTTGATCCATTCAACAAGTACTTAATGCATTGAGCCCTATCCATGTACCTGTTTTCAGGCTCGTTCTGTCAATAAACAGTTTTTGCTGCACTCCTCTGGTTAAATGCCTGTCCACTTGGACCATCCCTGTTTTAACAGAGAGGAAACTGAAGCTCTGGGAGGTGAAGCTACTTGTCCGAGGTCACCCAGCCAGTAAATGACTGAGTGGAGATTCACCTCCAACCTGACTTCAAAGCCTCTGCTCTGCCAGCAGGGAGACATCAGCTGTCAGGATAGGTCAGAGGAGGCACTTTGAGAGTCAAACCCTTTCAAGTTCGTTCTTGAAAGAGCCTGCAAGGAAGAAGCTTATTACAGGCAGGGGGATGGATGTGTGTAAGGGCATAAAGACACATGATAGGGGATGGCTGGTTGGTGTGACTGGTGGAGCGGGAATATGGGAGACTGTGGATATGGTGCTGAAGGAGGTCTTTGTGTAGCTAGAATGACAATTAATGTCTTTGTATGTAATTTATTTTATAGGCCAGTGGTTTTCATAGTGTATAGTTCTGGTACTCCTTGGTGTCCCTGAAATCTTTCAGAGGTCAGTGAGCTCAAAATTATTTTCATAATAGTGCTAGATGTGATTTGCTTTTTTCACTGTGATTCTCTCATGAGTGTACAGTGAAGTTTTCCACAGACTACAGGACAGATGATATTTCAACACATTAAATGCGGAAACAGATTTGAGAATCCAGCTGTCTTCTTTAAGCCAGGTGTTAAAAAAGCTTCTACAAATGTAAGACACCACTTTTCTCATCAATATTTTGTTTTAGAAATTACAGAAAATTTTAATTAAAATGTGGTTATGTTACCATGTGATGGGTTTATTGTAATTTTAAGTGAATTAACAAAATTTTAGAAATTTCTGTGTTAATTCCTAACATGGTAAGTGTTGTTAGAAGTAACAAACAGCACATGAAAAATCTCTTCAAGTTCCTCCATAATTTTTAGAGTGGAAAGGGGTCCTGAGCCCAAAAGGCTTAGGAATACCTGCAATAGCTACTGAGAGGCTATTGAAGTTGTAAGTAGGAGAGTGACTAAATCAGATTTTCATTTCAGAAAGCTTTCAAGATCCCAGCCCAGCCTGGAGGGGTGAGTTCACGAGGCATAGGCATGCTAGACAGAAGGACAGAAACGGAGAAGTGCGGGGCTGGTAAGCAACAGAGCTAGGGCCCAGATGAGACTGGTCTTTTTATTCTTCATTTGGTATCCCTCACCACCTGACAAGCACCAGAGTGAATGTTTTATTCCTTCATTTCCACTGAGTGCTGTGTAGGGAGGCTTCTGCTCACATTTGCTAAGGACGTTAGAGCCCTTTCTGACCCCACCACACTGTTTCTGCTTCTCATTGCCCACTTTCTAAGCAGTGAAGTGGGGGAGGCAGATGAGAGGAAAAGAGGAGGTTACCGATGGTCGTGTGAGTGAGCCTGAGAATCCTGGCAGAGGGTTCCGCAGAGCTACACAGCCCAGGGTGTCCTTCACATACTTTGAGGGCTCACAGGTGAGGGGAAAAACAATTGTATCAAAACCTCTACTGTCAGGAAAGCTATTTTTGAAGTGAGGTTCCCCAAAGTTTTGAGACTCTGTTCCTTAACATTAAAAAAAAAAAAAAAAAAAGAGTCCATATCCATTGAGAATCTTCTAAAGGTATATTATAAACTTCCTAGCCATCCTTATTTAAGAAACAGAAGTAAATTTAGTATTTTCTTGATTTATTATAAACATGCACTGGTAGCAATCAGGCTTTATTATTAAGGAATCCTCTTGGACTATCGAGTTAAGGACTCTATTTCACCTTAATGGATGGCCCCAGAATGCTGTGCTTTGGGGATTCTCATGGGGGTTTCTTAAAGTTTCTGGTTTTCAGTTGCCACTTCTCCTGCTGTCATTATGCCTATCCCTTTTATCAGATCAGATCAGATCAGTCGCTCAGTCGTGTCTGATTCCTGT
>NW_011495044.1:3568690-3583449 GCF_000754665.1 Bison bison bison | reverse complement strand
CCAACTCTCACATCCATACATGACCACAGGAAATACCATAGCCTTGACTAGACGGACCTTTGTTGGCAAAGTAATGTCTCTGCTTTTGAATATGCTATCTAGGTTGGTCATAACTTTCCTTCCAAGGAGTAAGCGTCTTTTAATTTCATGGCTGCAGTCACCATCTGCAGTGATTTTGGAGCCCAGAAAAATAAAGTCTGACACTGTTTCCACTGTTTCCCCATCTATTTCCCATGAAGTGATGGGACCGGATGCCATGATCTTCATTTTCTGAATGTTGAGCTTTAAGCCAACTTTTTCACTCTCCACTTTCACTTTCATCAAGAGGCTTTTTAGTTCCTCTTCACTTTCTGCCATAAGGGTGGTTATCTGCATATCTGAGGTTATTGATATTTCTCCCGGCAACCTTGATTTCAGCTTGTGTTTCTTCCAGCCCAGCGTTTCTCATGATGTACTCTGTATATAAGTTAAATAAACAGGGTGACAATCTAATTTGCTGAAGCCAAGAAGGTGCATAGTCTAAGCTTACTGGAGTTGCATCAAATAGCCTCTGAGCAAGGGTCTGAGGGACTCTCCTGAGATGAGGTACTAGAAAGGTCAACTGCACAGGCAATAAAGTGGGGTAGTTGATGATGAGCTGTGGCCTTAGCCTTAACTTACTTGGTTTCACTTTCTTCCTCTATAAAATGGGGACAGTCACATACAGTACCTATCATGTTGAGTTGCTAAAAGGATTAACCCAAAGTATTTAGTTGTGTATTATCAGTTCTGTTCATAGATCAATTTATTCTTAGCTCCAGTTCCATTAGATAATTCCATAGGAGTCCTCAAACTCTATGGGTTAAAGACCAGAATCATGACTCTCCATCCTAAACCTTCTCTTTCTGTCTGTGCTCCCCATTTCAGACAATGCCACCACCATACTCCCAGTCACCCAATCTTAAAACTTAGTAATGCTTCTTTTTAAATCTTTTTTTTTTTTTCCTTTTCCAGCCATGCTGTGCAACTTGCAGGATCTTAGTTCCCAGTCAGGGATTGTACCTGGGCAACAGCCGTGGAAGTGCTGAGTCTTAACCACTGGACCACAAGGGATTTTCTGGTAGTACCTCTTAAAATTCCTCCCTGTCCTCCACATCCAGTCAGTTTTCAAAGCACACTGCCTTTTCCCTAGTCAAGGTGCTGTTCCCTGGACTATCAGAGATGTAACCTAATTCTTGACTCTCTTCTCTCTACTTGCCTTCCGCAACTGCCAGATCCTGGAAACATCATGCCTGCAGGACAAATTCCACACTTTTTAGCCCTGTCTTCAAGGTTCATTGGGCTTCCCAGGTGGCTCAGTGATAGAGAATCCCCCTGCCAATGCAGGAGACACAAGAAACGCAGGTGCTATCCCTGGGTGGCGAAGGTCCCCTGGAGGAGGAATGGCAACCCACTCCAGAATTCTTGCCTGAGAAATTCTATGGACAGAGGAGCCTGGCAGGATACAGTCCATGGGGTCGCAAAGAGTTGGACACAACTGAGCACATCAAGGGTCATTATGATCTGGCCACAACTCTTTGTTTCTGAATTTATTTCTCTCCTCCTTTATTTACTCCTTGATTCACATGTAAATTTTCTACATTTTTCCTTTGCTGTCCTTTTCGACATATGTTCTTTGCTTCTCTTGGTTTCTCCATATATTGTTCTGTCTTCTAGAATACCTTGGTCTCCATCTTTGTGTGTCCAAACCTTACCCATCTTTTAAAACTTTGATTCTATGCTGCCTTCAAAAGCCTTACATGATCCTCTAGCTTGTGTGTGCTGTGTTTAGTCGCTCAGTCGTGTCAGACTCTGCAACCCCATAGACTGTAACCCCCACTAGGCTCCTCTGTCCATGGGGATTCTCCAGGCAGGAATACTGGAGTGGGTTGCCATGTCCTCCTCCAGGGGATCTTCCCAACCAGATATTGAATCCAGGTCTTCCACGTTGCAGGCGGATTCTTTACTGTCTGAGCCACCAGGGAAGCTTCCCCTCCAGCTTGTATAATAAAAGCCAACATTTATGTAATGCTAAGTAAGAACCAGGAACTCTTCTGGGTGCTTTATGTGCACCATCTTATTTAACTTTTATGACAATTTAATTTTCACAGCAAATCTACGCAGTGAGAGTTACTAGGATCTGCATTTTACAGATGAGAAAACTGAGGAACAGGAAGCTAAAGTGACTTGTCCAAGGTTACAGAACTAGTAAATGGTGAAGCCAGAATGGGAATCCAGGCAGCCTGGCTCCTGGTAGCTCTCAGGTCAGGGCATGCAAACCTCTCTTAGGGCCTTGGTCACTTTCTGCCTCCTTATTGGTTAACATGACTTATCTTGTCTACTTGAAAGTGAAAGTGCTAGTTGCTCAGTCATGTCCCCTCTTTGCAACCCCATGTGCTGTAGCCCACCAGGCTCCTCTGTCCATGGGATTCTCCAGGCAAGAATACTGAAGTGGGTAGCCATTTCCTTCTCCAGGGGATCTTCCTGACCTAGGGATCGAACCTGGGGTCTCCTGCACTGCAGGCAGATTCTTTACCATCTGAGCCACCTGTCTTGTCCATATTTACACACTAAGTTTTTTGAGAGTAGATTAAAAAAATGATCTATAACAGTATCTTCTGAATTTCTTGAACTGGTAAATATTTATTTAATTTTTTAAAATGGATATAAAGTCAACAAAATATTCTATAGCAATATAAATAAATGATCCAGAGCAGGATTGACAAACAATGGTCCTTGGGCTAAATCTGACCCAATTCCTATTTGTGTATGGTCCAAGAGCTAAGATCTTTTTTTCCAAATTTTATTTTTTTTTAATTATGGAAGTATGATAACACATTTATAGGATACTTGGAAAATATAGAACAAGGTTACATATAGTTTCACCATATAATTATTTTAAGTAGATAAATTAAGACTTACAGTTGGAATTTCAATAACAAACTCTCAAGAATTATTGGAATGAATATGTAGAGAAGTATAAGGATTGTGAACTGATTAAACATAATATTTATACAATTTTTATACAACAGCGGGATACAAATTCAAGTTCCAATAGACTGTAAACTAGGAGACATTGGAAGATATCCATGAACATAAAACAAGATGTGAAATTTCATGGTCTAAAGGTATTGCAGTCATACCACAAATTCTCATCACTGTGGAATTATGTTAGAAATCAATATCAAAAGGTATTTAAAAGTAATCCACATATGTTCAAGTGCAATGTGACATTTACCAAGAGAGATCTTCGACTTAGCCATTGAAAGCCTCCATAAAGTTAGAATGAGAAAAACAGAGGGTGATTGCAGAGAAAAAAGCATTTACATAAGAAATTAGTGTCAAAATGAGAAATTAATATTAAAGATACTTTCAACAAAATCCCATGTACATGGAAATTAAATTATTTTACACTTTTTAAGTCGTTGAAAAAAGAATATGTCATGACATGTGAAACTTCTATGCATATAAAGGTTTATCAGAATTCAGACAGGATTTCTATGGCTACTTTTGTATCACAGTGGGTTTTATGACATGTAAAGCCTGCAGTATTTACTCTTTGGCCATTTATAGAAAAACTTGCCAACCCCTGACCTAGAGCTACATGTAGTAAAATGAAAAGGTCTTTGAAACAGCACTGAACAAAAAAGTATAAGCAGTATGCCACTTGTATAAACCTTAAAAATAAGCGAAACAGCACCAATTTTATTTAGGGACCCACATGCAGTACAAGTATAAAGACATGCATGGAAACAATAAATAATAAATTCAGGGGAAAGGTTATCTCTAGGAGTTGGGGTGGACATGCCTTTGGAGAAGAGTACACAGGGAATTTTAACTGTTTGCAAGCAAGGTGGAGGGTATACAGCATCCCTTGTGTTAAAAATTAAAACATAACATGTAATACTGACAAAAATGTTTCATAAGAAATGAATGAATGAGGTTAGGGACTCTCTGTTTTCGCTGGTTGAAAATATATTTGGCTTTTACCTATAGCTAATGTGTTTGACTGTGTGGATCACAATAAACTGTGGAAAATTCTGAAAGGGATGGGAATACCAGACCACCTGACCTGCCTCTTGAGAAATCTATATGCAGGTCAGGAAGCAACAGTTAGAACTGGACATGTAACAACAGACTGGTTCCAAATAGGAAAAGGAGTACGTCAAGGCTGTATATTGTCACCCTGCTTATTTAACTTATATGCAGAGTACATCATGAGAAACGTTGGGCTGGAAGAAACACAAGCTGGAATCAAGATTGCCGGGAGAAATATCAATAACCTCAGATATGCAGATGACACCACCCTTATGGCAGAAAGTGAAGAGGAACTAAAAAGCCTCTTGATGAAAGTAAAAGTGGAGAGTGAAAAAGTTGGCTTAAAGCTCAACATTCAGAAAACGAAGATCATGGCATCTGCTCCCATCACTTACTGGGAAATAGGGAAACAGTGGAAATAGTGTCAGACTTTATTTTGGGGGGCTCCAAAATCACTGCAAATGGTGCTTGCAGCCATGAAGTTAAAAGACGCTTACTCCTTGGAAGGAAAGTTATGACCAACCTAGATAGCATATTCAAAAGCAGAGACATTACTTTGCTAACAAAGTCCGTCTAGTCAAGGCTATGGTTTTTCCAGTGGTCATGTATGGATATGAGAGTTGGACTGTGAAGAAAGCTGAGCACCAAAGAATTGATGCTGTTGAACTGTGGTGTTGGAGAAGACTCTTGAGAGTCCCTTGGACTGCAAGGAGATCCAACCAGTCCATTCTAAAGGAGATCAGCCCTGGGTGTTCTTTGGAAGGACTGATGCTGAAGCTGAAACTCTAGTACTTTGGCCCCCTCATGCGAAGAGTTGACCCATTGGAAAAGACTCTGATGCTGGGAGGGATTGGGGGCAGGAGGAAAAGGGGACGACAGAGGATGAGATGGCTGGATGGCATCACCGACTCGATAGACATGAGTTTGAGTGAACTCTGGGAGCTGTTGATGGACAGGGAGGCCTGGCGTGCTGTGATTCATGGGGTCACAAAGAGTCAGACACAACTGAGCAACTGAACTGAACTGAGGGTGTTATGGTAAAATATAAAACTGAAGTCTCCTGCTCAGATGGTGTGAGTTGGCTCAAATTCATGTCCATTGAGTTGGTGATGCTATCTAACCATCTCATCCTCTGCCATTCCCTTCTCCCTTTCCCTTAATCTTTCACAGCATCAGGATCTTTCTGATGAATCAGCTTTTTGCATCAGGTGGCCAAAGTATTGGAGCTTCAGCTTCAGCATCAGTCCTTCTAATGAATGTTCAGTGTTGATTTCCTTTAGGATTGACTGGTTTGATTTCCTTGCAATCCAAGAGACTCTCAAGAGTTTTGTCCAGCACCACAATTCTAAAGCATCAATTCTTTGGCACCCAGCCTTCTTTATGGTCCAACTCTCACATCCATACATGACTGTTGGAAAAACCATAGCTTTGACTATATGGACCTTTGTCGGCAAAGTGATGTCTCTGCTTTTTAATACACTATCTAGGTTTGTCATAGCATTCCTTCCAAGGAGCAAGAGTCTTTTAATTTTATGGCTGCAGTCACCATCTGTAGTGATTTTGGAGCCCAAGAAAATAAAATCTGTCACTGCTTCCACTTTTTCCCAGGAATTTCAGGGGCCATCTTAAAATTCTGCTTCCTACACCTAGCGAGAAGTGTTCTCTTAAACACTTCTCTATGAATTCTCCTGGCAGTTTGTAACTTATTAATAGCACAGTATGCATTGTATCACTATTATTAGGGCACATTTTAAAATTGCTTTTCTAGGCTGAAAATGTCTTGAAATCAGGAAACTTGTCTATACCTGTAGCTCTAATGCTTCAAACGAGGCAGTTACATGAAGAGGATATTCCTACATGTTTGCTGAAAAATTAAAAGTGTGCATATTATCGTTTGAATCCTTGCTTCTTTTTTAGATCCAGATCAAAACTCCTCTGACATGTCTCAGGAAGAATTAATAGCTCCCTCCCTGTGCTGTCACTTGATATCATCTCTGTATGAAATGTGTCACCTTAAAGTATCTTAAGTTAGACTATAGTTTCTTGAAAGTAGCACTTCACTTTTATTCCACCTTGTATCCCAGAACACAGCACATCATAGATTTCATTAATTGTTTAATGTTTAAAATGTTTAAAGGAAAGTGTAAAGGGTTTAAAAATGGAAGCAGGTGTAGAGTAGATTTGGGCTATGACCAGACCCTTGGGAAAGAGTCATAGGTGGGAGAAGCCAAGAGATACAGAGACAGTGGCGAGGGAAGAAGACAGGCAGATCTGTAAGGATGTGATTTTTTTTTAAAGAAGGGGTGCTACAGAATCCCAAGTCTGCTGTTTTATATATCTCATTAAGGAATAAAGCTGAAGAACACTCTATTAAGGACAGCATGAAGGAGCAAAGATTATTCCAGGACTGACAATTAGGGAACGGTGTTTTATCAAGTTGCTGGGTGGACAGTGACCCTGCAATGCAGGAGACCTGGGTTCGATCTCTGGGTCAGGAAGATCCCCTGGAGAAGGGAGAGTTGGTAAATGAAAAGGAGAAATGGCTTCTGGTGCTTAAAGAAAGTAGGGATGGCGGTTTTGGCAGGAGGCTCTGAAAAAACCTGCAAGCTCTTAACTTACTCCTGGATTTGGATTTTTTTCTCTTTCACGTCTTCTTCTGGTTGTTGGCCTTCTGTGACTTCTTTTCTGCTTCATGCCTCCAGTACTCTTGTCTGGAAAATCCCATGGACGGAGGAGCCTGGTAGGCTTCAGTCCATGGGGTCTCTAGGAGTCAGGCATGACTGAGCGACTTCACTTTAACTTTCACTTTCATGCATTGGAGAAGGAAATGGCAACCTACTCCAGTGTTCTTGCCTGGAGAATCCCAGGGATGGAGGAGCCTGGTGGGCTGCCATCTATGGGGTCGCACAGAGTCGGACACAACTGAAGCAACTTAGCAGCAGCAGCAGCAAAATCATTAAAAGGCTTCCCAGGTGGCTTAGTGGTAAAGAATCTGCCTGCAGTGCAAGCAATGTGGGTTCGATACCTGGGTCAGGAAGATCCCCTAGAGAAGGAGATGGCAACCCACTCCAGCATTCTTGCCTGGGAAATCACATGCACAGAGGAGCCTGGCAGGCCACACAGCCCATGGGGATGCAAAAGAGTCAGACACAACTTAGAGACTAAGCAACAGCAACACACTAAGTTTGGGATCAGAAGGATGGTTGGACATTTTCTGACTGATTCACCAGGAGCCCTGAATGTTCTGGAAACGGGAGGATGGGATAACAAGTCTGTTGTTGGATTAGAAGTGGGCTCGTTACCACTGAAACACATGCCTTGACTGTAGGGGAATAATGCTGGAGAACCAAAGGATGACAGAAGAGCCCCAGTTCTCCTTAAATGATGGTCAAAGGCAGGTTCGTTTAGACCTTCCCTCCAATTCTGTTGCTCACAACCCATGGGTTTATTGGCTGTCTGGCGAGTTATACTCCCTGTGCAAGACTCTTGGGAGAGACCCCAACAGGGCACACTGCTTACCCTCGAGGAGTTTACAGTCCCACGAGAAAGAGGATTATAATACAAGGCAGGAAGTTAAAGTACCAAGAGGGAAATGCAAACAAAATAATGCAGTGTTTGGAAGAGATTGTTTCATAGAGAAGGAGGACTTGAATGATGGGTAGGGGAAGTTGGAGGTGGTGGAGAGAGTATGAGAGGAATGGGGCATTGTATGGAGAAGGTATAACAAGCTAGGGACAGAACACACTGAAGAAATGGCAAGTAGTTTCATATGGCTAGAGCCGAGGATTCTTATTAGGGAGACACAGTCAAAAAGCTGGAGAGAGAGAATGAGGCTTAGCTATGGAGTGTCTCAACTGTCAGCTAAGAATCTCGAGAGTGTGTTGGGTAGGGTGAGCAGAGGATAGAGGGGTGGAGGGGGCTTGAGAGCTGGTAGGGGTGGATGGGGAGAGCAAAAGTACAGGTTTGGGTTGCTTTTGTCAGGCTCTTGCATTTCTTTGCCTGGAATGTCTCTGCTCAGCCTTTTCTCTGATGTTCTGAGTATCCTATGTCCATAACAAAGCCATCTCTTCCAAAAAGCCTTGCTTTGACCCTCCATGATGACTGTGACCTCTCCCAATTCTGAGCTCCCCACAACTTATCATCTGACCCTTTCCACTGACCTTTGTCACAGCCCACCTGCCAGATAGCTATTTTAATCTATATCTATTTTATATCCTACACATATTATATACTTGGTAAGCATTTTTAAGTCTGATAGAATTAACTTCCCCTTGAGTGTTCGGCATGTAACTTGGGGAAGCAGGGTCATGAAACTTGATGAACCTAATATTTCTGTAAACATGGTGGACAGACCATAGATTAGAATGCATTTCTGCTAAGGTCAGAGGCTGAAATTAGACAGGACCTTGGAATTCATGTTCACCTCATTTCACGAGTGACACCCAGAGAGGTACAGTAACTTGCTCAAGGTTACACAGTGAGTTAATGATCTTAAACAGAGTATGTGAGGGTTTTATCACAGTGCCTAACACAACAACAGGCACTCAGTGCTTCCTCTCTAGCCTCTTGAACTTTAATCAAACACCAAGCCACTTGTAATTTTTTTCCATCCTTTATGGAAACTTTATGCTGTTTCTTGCATTTGAGGTTCTGCTTGTACCTGGAGTGAGTACAAGTTGCTCAGTCATGTCCAACTCTTTGTGACCCCATGGACTATACAGTCCATGGAATTCTCCAGGCCAGAATACTGGAGTAGGTAGCAGTTCTTTTCTCCAAGCGATCTTCCCAACTCAAGGATCGAACCCAGGTCTCCCATACTGCAAGCAGATTCTTTACCAGCTAAGCATTTCCCTTGCTTAGTTGCATACGTATCCTTTGCATCTGTGTCTGGCTGCCCTCTGAAGATAAACTCAGAAGGTTGGATCTCTCTGTGTATTCTTCGGTACACACTCAGCACCTCACACCATACCTGGAACATAGCGGTGCTCAGTAGATCTTTACAGAATGAAAGTGCAGAGAGGGGCCATTCTAGGCCCAGGCCCCAGACCAGAGAGGTAGGCTCCTTATCGTTCCTCTGTAACTCACAGGGCCCAGACTGGATGCTCAGATTCTAATGGTGCGAGGGCTTTGCAGAGGAGTGCTGAACTTCAAACCTCACTGTTTATCTAAGACACTTCTGCTCTTGTTCCTCTTATAAAATACCAAATAAAAATAGTTCCAGGAAGCTAGTGGCTGAGAAATTCCAGGCTCTGTCTGAGCTCCTAGATAAAGGCTGTTATTGTTAGGAAGTTGGTCATTAATCCAACCTGCATTCTCTCTGTGCTTTCGTTCCACATCCTTCTAAAGGCACTGATTCTTTTTGTCCTCATTTGCCCTTAAGCCTGGTAACTGGAAAAAAATTAACTTGACAGCCGTTGATGTAAAAATGATCTAAAGGTATCAGTTGTCTAAGCACACTTTGTGCTCTGGGCTTGTGACTTTAACTTGCTCTCAAAGTACTTTACCAGATGGCTAGTATCCTCATGTAAAAGATGAGAGAAATTACACCTACCTTGCCAGATTAGTGCAAGAGTGAAAACAAGATAGGCAGAGGTTCCTGGCACGTGTGCTCAGTCACTCAGTCGTGTCCGACTCTTTGCAACCCCGTGGACCGTAGCCCACCAGGCTCCTCTGTCCATGGATTTCCCAGGCAAGAGTACTGGAGTGGATTGCTATTTCCTTCTCCAGGGCATCTTCCCCACCGAGGGATTGGACCTGTGTCTCTTGCATCTCCTGCATTGGCAGGTGGATTCTTCACCACTAGCGCCACCTGGGTACAATAGCAACGGTTAAAGAAATGTTACATCTTGATCAGGGGTTGTGACCCCCTTACTATGTTATGCTGTGGTCAGACTTCATCTGGGCTAATAAGTTTTCTCAGTGAGGCTCATATTTTTGAAGAGTGATGTTGACAAATTATTACTCAGAAGCAAACAACCAAGATGATAAGAATCTGGAAATCAGACTTTATAAGAAACAGTTGAAGGATTTGGAAATATTTACCTGACGAAAGAAATCACTAGGGCTAGAATGGCACGTGGCAAGGCTGTAGATGGGTCTTCAAATAATGGAAGGATTAACACTTGGAAGCATGAGACACGGGTTTGATCCCTGGGTCAGAAAGATCCCCTGGATAAGGAAATGGCAACCCACTCTAGTATTCTTGCCTGGAGAACCCCACGGACAGAGGAGCCTCACCAGCTGCTGTCCATAGGTTGCAAAGGGTCGGACACAAATGAAGCGACTTAGCATGCAGGTAACATTTGGAAAAGGGTTATACTTCACTTCTATTCCATAAATATTTATGGAACATGTGTTAATGCCAGGATCTGGGACTGCAAAAAATGCCACGCCTGCCTCAAGGATTTGAGACTACGAAGGACCATGACAATGCAAAAGAGGCTGTTTTAAGAGGTGTTCGAGGTGCTGAGAGGAAGAAGAACTGATTCTGCAGAGAGGCAAGGGAAGGATTCGCCAAGGAGGTGACACTGGAATGAATGGTAAAAGCAAACTAGGATTTCTTCGGGCAGAGAAAGAGGGGAAGGGCATGCAGGCAGTAAGTGCAGCGTGTGCAAAGACAGAAAGGTTTCCTCCAGGAGAAGCTGGGATGAGCAGGAAGAAGAGAGAGAAATGAGCCTGTGAAGTCCTCTCAGGGCCAGATTGTCAAGGGCCTTGGATATTAATCTAAAGAGTTTGGACTATTTACCTTGAGTGGGTATTGAAGAGCCATCAAAGACATTTAAGCAGGGGATTTTTATTTTAAAAGGAAAGCTCCAGAGTAGCGTGCTGAAAGGGCTTCGCGGAAGAGAGAAGGCAGGGAAATGGGGCATCTCCATATCCCAGAGAATTACACACTGGCTTGACTCTTCCACTTACTGTGGGTGAACTTGGGCACATTATTTGGACTTTTTCCCCTTATATTGGGATGATCACATCAATAGGTGCCTTCTCTTTCTCTTAAAGGACAGAATAGACAGAGAAACAGAATTCTGCTCAATGAACCTTAAAATCACAGTCAAACAATGGAATAAATTCCCTTAGGAGAAATAGATATGTTCCCTGGATATGTCCAGAGGCTATTTCTTTGGTGGAAGGGGAGTTGAACCAGATAAAGCTCTAAAATCCCTTTCTACTCTAAGATTCTGTCACCGTCAGAGTGGATGTACTAAGGATATGGCCCAGAACCTGAGTTTTGACATAACCTTTTAGTATGGAAAGCAGAACATTGGACCCAAAGGAAATGAGTTTTTTTTTTTTGGCTGTGCTGGGTCTTTGTTCAGTCTTTCTCTAGTTGTGGAGAGGGGGTCTACTCTCCAGTTGCAGTGCACGAACTTCTCACTGCGGTGGCTGCTTCTGTTGTAGAGCTCTAGACCGTGTGGACTTAGTAGCTGCGGCGTGTGGGCCCCGTGGTTGCAGCTCCCAGGCTCTCAAGCACAGGCTCAGTGGTCGTGGTGCATGGGCTTAGTTGCTCCTCGGCAGTGGGCTCCTCCGGAGCAGGGATCAAACCTGTGTCTCCTTCATTGGCAGGCGGATTCTTTACCACTGAGAGACCAGGGAAGCCCTGGAAATGAGTCTTTAAAATGAACATCTATTAACTGAAGTGTGCAGTTTGAAAAGACCCAACCTCAACTGACAACAGTAAGAGCAGGTAACCGTAGGAGAAGGAGAAAGAGAAAGTAGGAGAAAGCTCACTGGATATGAACCTTAGAGGTCTAGGCTCCAGTGTCAGAAATTAAGGCTTTTGCTCTATGGTCCTTGGCAGCTCACTCCCTATGTCTTGGCCTCAGCTTCTTCACCAAGAAGATGTAGAAGTTGAACCTCTGAGGGGTCTTCTACTACTAACATTCTAGGGTTCTTGGAGTCTTGAGTTATTAAGGCCGTGAAAATTATGGATATAAAAATATTAAGAGATTCTAAGGATTCCCACAGCAGCTGTATCACTCACAGGTTATACACATGTCTCAATTTAACAGCATCAAACTCCATAAAATCTATTCAAAAGAGTGTCACATGCACTGGGAGTGAGACTCATTTAACATTCTCCTTGGAATCAGAACTTTGGAATTCAGTGCATTTTAATGCTCGGCATTAACTTAGCTGCAAATTGGATTATTTCATATTTCTGGTTGAGAGAGAAGGCACATTCACCAGTATGGCACAGAAATAAAAACGTCAGTCATCTGTCACAGAAGGAAGAGATTGTTTGATCTCTGTGTTAACTTCAGAGCTCTGACGCAGCCTCATCTGGCAATAGACAAAAATGAAGATCAGGCGCTTGTGTATGTGCCATTCCCTCTGACCAGCATACCCTCCGGACCAACCCCTGCTCACCCTGTTCCCCTTCCTCCTTTCCTGGTCAGTAGAACAGGTCCCCTCCCCTCCCTATGCTTCCTCCCCTAGCACCTGGTGTCCGTCACAGAGGGCCTTCAACTTAGTGTATGGAAAGTGTTGCCTGCATGACAGCAGTTCTCTAGGTATGGGGACCATGCCAGTCGCATACAGCTCTCACATTCCACACAGCAGCGTTTATGGAGCAGGCACCATTATCCCCAGTGTAACTGAGGAAACAGGGGTCAGAGAAGTTAAATCAGTTTCTCAAGATCATGCGACTAGGAGTCTGCCTTTGAATCATGCCTTTTTGACTCCAAAGCCCAGGTGCTTTAGATTTGTCATGCCCTTTCCTTGTCTTACTCATCTCTGTAACCTGAACTCTGAGTAGAGGCCCAGCCTTGGGTATACATCAACTGCTGTTGTCGAATGACTATCCAGTTCTGGTCAGTCAGTCAGTAACTATTTACTGAATGGAGCAAAGTGCTGGGGGGCGGGTTTGGGAGTAGGGGGATGGAGCTACAGAGGAGAATGTAATTGGGTGGGACTGAGCTAGCCTTCCCTTGACTTGCTGTGAGCTTCTGGAGACATCTGCTTTGAAATAAATACTCTCATTAGCCGTGGAGGTGTCTCAGCTCACTGGGAGAGGCAGTCTCTTGACAAGGCCAGCTGGCAGGATAGACCTGTTTAAATCAAGTTAGTTTCACATCTTTCTAACAACCCTGCCTTAAGGTCCTGGTGTCATAGGAGAAACAGAACTCAAAAAACAACTATTAATATAAGGCATACAAAAAGGGCTTTATGAAAGGCTGTCCAAGATTCTGAGAGAGCAGAACGGAGGACGTGATTAATTCTGCCTGTAAGAATCAAGGGGGCCATGAAAAAAACTTCAAAAAAAAGAAGAATGGAAGGTTTTACAGAGAAGATGGCATTTGAGCTGGGACTCAAGGGATAAGTAGCTGTATTTGTTGGTTTATTTATTTTCTAGACACAGAAAGGGAATGGCATTCCTGATGGAGAATATGCCAAGGAAAGGAGGGACCCCACAGGAAGCTGCAGACGGTTCTCTGGGAGCGGGGTGGGAGTGGCAAGAGGTGAGACAAAAACCTCACCAGCTAGGCAAAGGGTCTTGTTGAGTGCTGTGCTAGGGACCTGGATTTATTCCAAGACGTTCTAGTGTTCAATGAGCTACATCTTCAGAGTTACCTTACCTTGTGTCTTTCCACCCCAAAGTTCTGACAATAAGCAGGAAAGCAGAAGTAGAGTATGGTGAAAATTAGGAGCGAGAGGACTTGGAATCTAGTCTCATTCTGCTGTATTCTTACTGGTGACTCAGTCTCTCTGGGCTTCAGTTTCCTCATATATTGAGTAAAATGGCTAGAAGATTTTTCAGAGCTCTACTATTCTATGAGTCTGTCAATCAGTTTCACAAGGAAACTCCTTCACAAAGTCCAAATCAGGTCCTGTGGTGGACAGACCCTTGAGGCTGCCTATCATCCTGCTGATATTCATGGCTTTATGTAGCTCTCTCCACTTGACTATGGGGCCTGTGACTTGCTTCTAACCAACAGAATATATCAAAGATGATCAGATGGATGGAGGCATGTTATTTCATAAGTGATTACATAGTTGCATGACAAAATTATAGCACCCATCTTCCTGGAGTCTCTCCCTTACTCCCTGATTGGCTTTGAAGAAGCAAGCTGCCCTAATGGGGGATGCCTATCTTGGGGGGCCCATATGACAAAAGGAACTGCAGGCAACTTTAGACAGCTGACAGCCAGCAAGAAAGTGACAGTCCTAGAACTGCAAGGAACTGAATTCTGCCAACAACCCAAATGGAAACATCCTTCCCCAACTGAACCTCAGATAAGACTCCAGCCCTGGCCAACACCTTGACTGCAGTTTTGTGGAACTCTAGGCAGAGGACCTAGCTAAGCTGGGCTTGGGTTCCTGACCCATAGAATCCATGGAATAATAAATACATGTTGTTTTCAGTCTCTAAGTTTGCAGTAATTTACTGTGCCACAGTAGATACAGTTTCCCACTCTTAATGCTTAAAACTCCTGACCTCAGGCCCTGTGATCTATTCACAACTGCATGCCACCTGTCTGTGAGTAATCCCATACCAATATCTACGTGTATTTATGTGTGGGTGGTTTTATCTATGCCAACCTGTCCAATACTTTGGCCACCTGATGCGAAGAGCTGACTCATTGGAAAAGACCCTAATGCTGGGAAAGATTGAGGGCAGGAGAAGGGGACAACAGAAGATGAGATGGCTGGATGGCATCACTGACTCAATGGACATGGGTTTGGGTGGACTCCGGGAGTTG
>NW_011495044.1:3559921-3568590 GCF_000754665.1 Bison bison bison | reverse complement strand
ACAGAAGATGAGATGGCTGGATGGCATCACTGACTCAATGGACATGGGTTTGGGTGGACTCCGGGAGGTTGGCGATGGACAGGGAGGCCTGGCGTGCTGCAGTTCATGGGGTCGCAAAGAGTCGGACATGACTGAGTGACTGAACTGAACTGAACCTGTCGATCATACATTCGTTTTCAATCACAGACCTTCAGGAAATACTTATTAGGTATGAAGCACACACAGAGATGGCTAAGTCCAGGGTTTGCTCTGAATCGCCCACAGCCTGGTTAGGGAGACAGTCCACGGTTCTAGAGCTGAGGAGGGTCCACCTGCAAAGGGGTTGCAGGGATGGGTAGAGAGCTCAGGAAATAAATGTGCATCTGGCACTGCATAAATAAGTTTGCTTTCCCAGTGCCATCTCATTTGAGTCTCGTAAACTTCTAGGGTAGGTGCTGATTTTACAGAGGAGGCAACTGAACCCCAGAGAACTTAAAGGACTTGCCTTAGGTCACACACCTACTGTGGGTCAGATTCAGGACTCTAACCCAGTTCTGACTTCAAATCGTTTGGATAATTAAACGTTAACTACACATTTCCTGGGCCTCCCTCTGGCTCAGCCATAAAGAGTCCCGCCTGCCATGCAGGAAATTCAGAGACTTGAGTTTGATTCAATCCCAGGGCTGGGAAGATCCTCTGGAAGACGAAATGGTGACCCACTCCGGTATTCTTGCTGGGATTATTCCATGGACAGGGGAACCTGGCGGGCCACAGTCCATAGCATCTCAAAGAGTTGGACAGGGCTGAGTATACACCCATACATACATTTCCTGTGTGTTACTATATTCCAGTGAAATGTCTAGTGGGAGTACTTACCTAAAACTGTCTGAGAGGTGACGTGGTAGAATTCTGTCTGATTCCAATGTCGATGGAATAGTGAGCTTTCTACCATCACCTCAGGGGTGGAGAAAGAGGACAGAAGCACAGCCAGGCCTGTCTTCACCCACCCTCAGTGAGCACCCAGAGCATTTTCTGTGAGGGCCTAAACTTGGCCCTCTCTGTCTGGAGTCATTTTGTGGTGATTAGGATGCAGAGCAGTGATGCTCAGGAACCAAAAGAATCTGAGACTTGGTAAAATGCAGATTCTTCGGTCCTGCCTCCAGGGATTCTGATTCAGTGGGGCCCCGGAAATATCTTCAACAAGATCCTCCCTGATTCTGACACAGACACATCACAGAGCACATGGACCTCGACGATACAGTTGCAGCTAAGCCAGGTGAGGGGCTGTTTGCCTGGACTCTGATGGGAGCTGGTCCTGATCATCACCCCACTAATGTTTATAATTTCCTTACAGCAGAGGGGAAGCCCGTGGTGTGCTGGTAAATGTAACAACTAGCTCTCTGGGGAAAAATTTAAATCAAACACACAAAAATCCCTGATTTATAGCATTTGTCAATATCTATGGTATAAATATTTACACCGTGGATGATATTAAGGACCAAATTGACAGCAGTGAACCCTGAACTGGGAGGAGATACACACCACTGGAGATTTACACCTTTGACCCTTGCAAACTGGGAGGAGCCAGCTCCAGCAACCACTGGAGGAGGCCCAGAGAGGAAACGGGACTTGCCTCCGGGGCCCTCAGTTTCCCCAATTAGAAAGTGACAATTCATGAAGGGTGTCTGGTCTCTGATGGATTATGCCTTACTCATGACTCAGTTATTAGGCCTTACCTGGAATGTTGGGGCTAGAGAGGATGAATTCAGGTGGCCAGGTTGCTAAGGCATGCAAGGATGGAGGGCAAAGAGTAGGCCCAGCTCTGCTCATCCCTTCTTTCCTGGGAGAGTACAGGAGCTCATGGATTGGCGGAAGGAGCATGGGCTTTGAAGTCAGTACTGCTTCAAATAACGGCCCAAACATTTACCCTATCTGTCAACTGGGGGGAATAATGTTATAGTTACCCCACAGAATGGTGGTAAGGATTAAATGAGATAAAGTCTGGCATGTGGTTAGACGTCTGTGAATATTCTTCTCTCTCCTTTCTCCATTTCTTCTTTTGCCTATGACATTAATTTCTCAAATTTTTCTTGAGCCTGGTTAGATCAAAGGGCCAGTTTTGTTCATAAGCAGAATAGTAAGTCACCCATATTATATAATTGAGGGAAAGATGCTTCAGACAAAAATTTATATGTATTGATGTAAACACGTGTACATTTACATACATACGTATGTGTTCCTCTGTTATTCATTCTGTCTATCAAGGGGGCTGAAATTTTGTACCATTTAAATCTTGGTCAGCGCCCCACAGCAGAAGACCACCAGGAACATACCTATAGTCAACAGAGCTGGGTTTATTACTTGCTGCACAAAGGCCACGGCCCTCCTTGTGGAAGCCCATGGTGTCTCAGAAAGGCCAGCAGGAGGGGCTTGTTATCGACAGGAGTTTGCTCTGGGTTAGGTGCTGTCAGACAGCAGAGGCAATGGGGTGATTGGGTATCTTCATTTTTAATCAGAGGGCCTGGCAGAGGGCAAAGGCTGTGATTGGTGCAGAGACTCGTCATTCATGTTGCCCGGGGAGAGGGGGATGTCAGTCATTTTTATGGTTCTGTTTTTGCCTGTATTTGAAGGTGGTGGTGTATTTTGTCTCACTGCATCACTATTATGGTGACCTTGTCTCCTGTTGGTGTCCTGTGAATTTTATGTTTGCAGGAGGACACATGGTCTAGCTGTAATGGCCAGGCTAGCTGACGGTTCTCAGGGCTGCTGTTGACTTCATTTATTCACAAAATATTTACTGTTGTCTTTTAGGCACAGTCACAATACTATCTCATTGAAACCTCATAATCCTGTGAGAGATAATGATCTCCATTTTATAGGTAAGAAAACCAAAAGGTGAGTGAGTTTCCACATTCACCCATTAAAAGAAAAACATACACAGATGTTTCTAGAGGCTTGAATCCAGAACTCTGAACTCTGAATCCAGGAGCTATTAAGCCACTCTGCCAGGAGTGAGTCTCTGAGGAGGCCAAGATTACCACAAGACTTCCTTTGCTATCTGGAAGTGGCTGCTGTTCCTGGCAGGACTGGCCTGCCCCGCCCGAGGCCTTGACCACTCAAAGTGAGTGCTGGGCACAGCAGAGGGGCACATGCCTGGAGTTCATGGGCACAGGGATTTTGTAGAGTGGAGAAGATGGGCACCTGGACTCTTTCCGCCATGTGACCTCAGATAAGTAATTTCCCCACTCTGGTCCTCAGTAGCTTTGTCTAATTTTCTAAGAGCCCTATAACTATATTATACAGAGTAACTCTATAACTCTATTATACAGAGTAAAGTAAGTCAGAAAGAGAAAGATAAATATTGTATGCTAATGCATATATTCAGAATCTAGAAAGATAATACTGAAGAATTTATTTGCAGGGCAGCAATGGAGAAACAGGCATAGAGATCAGACTTCTGGACACAGAGAGGGGAGGAGAGGGTGAGATGTATGGAGAGAGTAACATGGAAACTTACATTACCATATGTAAAATAGATAGCCAATGGGAATGTGCTGTATGTCTCAGGGAGCTCAAACAGGGGCTCTGTATTAACCCAGAGGGGTGGGATGGGTAGGGAGATAGGAGAGAGGTTCAAGAGAGAGGGGACATGTGTATGACATGTGTATGACAGGTGATTCATGTTGAGGTTTGATAGAAAACAACAAAATTCTGTAAAGCAATTGCCCTTGAATTGAAAAATAAATTGATTAAAAAAAGAGAGAGAGAGTCCTGGGGAGGTTGGGGCCTGCCTTAGATTTGACCCCATCCAAGAAGGCAATGGCACCCCACTCCAGTACTTTTGCCTAGAAATCCCATGGACAGAGGAGCCTGGTAGGCTGCAGACCATGGGGTCGCTAGAGTTGGACATGACTGAGCGACTTCACTTTCACTTTTCACTTTCATGCATTGGAGAAGGAAATGGCAACCCACTCCAGTGTTCTTGCCTGGAGAATCCCAGGGACGGGGGAGCCTGGTGGGCTGCCGTCTATGGGGTTGCACAGTCGGACACGACTAAAGTGACGCAGCAGCAGCAGCAACCCCCTCAGGCCCAGAGAGGGGACACAATTTACCCATAGTCACACAGCAGCTGAGCATGAGTCACAGTAGAACCCAGGCATCCTGATCACTAGTTACAGCCCCTTGTCTTCTGGGGAAGTCCTTTTTAATTGAAACCTGCAGATCATTGTACATTCAGTACGTTGATTCCACCCACCTTTGTTGATTTGTCTCCTGTCGTGGTTCTGGAGATGGGGAGAAGAAAAAAACAGTGTCTGTGCTTCCAAGGAGATCCTAGTCAAGTGGGGAGACAAATAAATAGATAATTGCATTGTAAGTGCTCTGGTAGCTAAGTAGACAAAATGCTGCAGGAAGATGGGGAAGTAACAAGGAACTGTCAGGGATAGTAAGAAGCTCATGATATTTGAGTTGAGTCTTGAAGTATATGTAAAAGTTTACCAAGCAGAGAGGGTGAGTGTGGAGTAGAAGATCATGGCAGTCAAGAAGAACTACCTAACCTAAAGAAAGCATGCCATTGAAGAGCATGGCAGAAGTTACCAAGCATGATTTAGTGGGGAAAATGGTCTAGAATAAGAAGGATTTAGGTTCTGGTTTCAACCCTGCCACAGAGTCACTGGATGCCTTTAATCAGTGTCTCAATCACCTCCTCATTTTGCCAGGACACCCATCAAGCCTTCCAGCTGTAGAGCTGCTCTACCCGATACGGTAACCACTAGCCACAAGACCGGAGAAGGCAGTGGCACCCCACTCCAGTATTCTTGCCTGGAGAATCCCAGGGAAGGGGGAGCCTGGTGGGCTGCCATCTATGGGGTCGCAGAGAGTCAGACATGACTGAAGTGACTTAGCAGCAGCAGCCACAGGACACTATTTAAGCTTTAATTCGTTTAAATGAAACGTGATTTAAAATTCAGCACCTCAGTTGCACTAGGCACACATCAAGGGCCCAAAAGCTACTGACAAAGTGGCCACCCTGTTGGCTAGCACAGATGTCAAATCCTTCCATCATCCCAGGAAGTGCTTTGGGCCGTGGTGCTCCAGCGCCCTGGGATCCTGACAGGGGAAGGGAACTTATCCTGATCTGTCACATAGCAAGCTCTCCAGCCTCCCCACCAGCCTTTTCAGGAGATCCCTGAGAAGATATAGAGAGGAACGGTTCTACTGCCCAGCCCTGGTTCCTGCCTCACAGTGACCTAGTGGGAAAGGATGGGGTCCTTGGTCCCTTTGTTAATACATGCTCTTTTCTTTTTTAAGAATATCAATTTATTTATTTTTCGGTGCTGGATCTTACTTGTGGCATATGGTATCTTTAGTTGCAGTAATACGTGCTATTTTCTGATTTAGCTACAGGAAGACATATTGCAGTACCTGGCTTGTAACTTTGTATATGATCAGCTAGTCTATCCTCACCACCATTCCCTCATGAGGAAACAAGTCCAGAGTAGCTCAGTTTAGGATCCAGGCTATCTTGAATGATGGAACTTAGGGTATAATCATGGTCTTTGGGCCTCAATTTGTCCGAAGCAGTTCAGATTTTAAGTTGTGGCCCACACAATCCTACGAGAAACCAGTGTGTCAGACAAATGACCATTAGTATTGTCTGAATGGTGGCTGCATGTATGATTGTGTCCTGCAGCTCGCAGGAATTAAACAATGGAAAACCTTGTTTGTGATGCATAAGACTGTTATGTGATCTGGTTTAATGGTTTAGCAAAAAGTAATTAGGTAGCAGGTAGAATGGATATTGTTTTTAAAAGAACAGGAAAATATTAAATATCCTGTACCAAGCAGTGTTTTGAGAGACCTTAATAAATAATAACCCTTTGAGGTCAGGAGGTGAGCAGTCTCTTTATCTTCGCTTTACAGACATGAAAATGGGGGCCAGGATGAGTGGCTCACCCGAGACCCCACAGCTATTGTGTGGCAGAGCTAGGGCTCACCTGTGCAGTGACTTCAGAGCCTAGAATGTTACCCCTCATCTAGAGCCCTCTCAACTTGGCAGCTGCTGAACATCAGGACTTGAGGGAGGCTTTGGAACCATGTAGTCTTATCCTTGTCTTTAATTATGGGTATACCAAGGACCACGGAGGGGCACTCATCTGCCCAAGGCGACTTGACAAATTTTTCACGGCAGATCTTGAACCCTAGTGTGGGTCTCCGGAATCCTGTTCAGTGTTCTCTTTGCTTCAGTGCTTTAAAAGAGCCTAATAAGTAAAATGACCCCCCTGAGCATCTTGTGTGCTGGATGCTTTGTGGAAAAAATTTGCTCTGGCAAAGAGAGGTCCCAGAATCAAATCTTACCTTGATTGTTTACCCAGTGACTTTACGTAAGTCACCTTTAATGTCTTGGCATCGGGTTCTTCAGATAAAGAATAAGGATGTAATTGCCTTAAGGATTAAAGCAGAGTGACTGGCACAAAGTAATTGCTCAAGAAAGAGAAATGGATTCTGAAGACCTAGGTCCTGCCTTCTACAATATGAATATGGAGGCAGGATTGTCATGCCAGGAGGGATTCAGAGAGCGGGCTTTGTTGGCAGATCAGACAATGAATGTTAGGACACTTCATGTGCTGTTGGCTCCATCTGGCAAAGGAGTCTTTAACCTTGAGGTGATTGATTCTCAATCAAGACACCATCCAGGAAAGGCAGGCCTGCAGGAACCAGACTGGACACTAGGTGGCGCTGGCAGCCCACCTGGGAAACAGGAAAGCCTGCTGGCAGCCAGGGGAACTGGGTGAAAAGTAGTTTCACTCTTTTTGCTTCAGTCCTATGTCCTACAGAGGGAAGACCCTGGGGGACCAGAGGGTCAGGGCGCTGTGTGCCAGAAAGAAGGGTAAACAGGAATTTCACACTCTTTGCCTCATTACTCATCCCAGCCACCTTTTTCAGGTATTATGTCAGTTCTACGCACAAGGCATTGTGACTCAGAGAGGTTAAATAATTTCCCCCAGGGATGCTATTAAGAAGTGGATCTACGGGACTTCCCCGGTGGTACAGTGAATAAGAATCCACCTACCAATGCAGGGGACACAGGTTCTGTCCCTGGTCCAGGAAGACTCCACATGCTGTGGAGCAAGTAAAGCCTGTGCTCCACAACTGCTGAGGCCTATGCTCCTAGAGCCTGTGCTTCGCAACAAGAGAAGCCACTGCAATGAGAAGCCTGCTCTCTGCAACTAGAGAAAGCCCGCACACAGCAACAAAGACCCAGTGCAGCAACAACAACAAAAAATAACTGTGAATCTAGGATTTGAATGGAGCCCACTGATTCCAAAAGCCCACTCTCTTTCTACGGAAATCAGTTTCTCCCAGCCAGTGGAATCATTCTGTCAACAGAGGTTAATCAGCATGTTAACGGAGATCACATCAGAAAAATAGAAGAAATTAAAACTGCTTCCTGCCAGTGACCTGCAGACCAGTTCCCATCCCCTTTTCACCCCGTCACAGCAATTTGTTCCTAATCTATTTCCCTCCTTCCCTTCTTGCACCCATAAGCACTCTTCCTTAGTGATCATTGCAAAGAAATAGAGGAAAACAATAGAATGGGAAAGACTAGAGACCTCTTCAAGAAAATTAGAGATACCAAGGGAACATTTCATGCAAAGATGGGCCCAGTAAAGGACAGAAATGGTATAGACCTAATAGAAGCAGAAGATATTAAGAGGTGGCAAGAATACACAGAAGAACTATACAAAAAAGATCTTCATGACCCAGATAATCACGATGGTGTGATCACTCACACTCACCTGCAGCCAGACATCCTGGAATGTGAAGTCAAGTGGGCCTTAGGAAACATCACTACAAACAAAGCTAGTGGAGGTGATGGAATTCCAGTTGAGCTATTTCAAATCCTGAAAGATGATGCTGTGAAAGTGCTGCACTCAATATGCCAACAAATTTGGAAAACTCAGCAGTAGCCACAGGACTGGAAAAGGTCAGTTTTCATTCCAATCCCAAGGAAAGGCAATGCCAAAGAATGCTCAGACTACCGCACAATTGCACTCATCTCACACACTAGTAAAGTAATGCTCAAAATTCTCCAAGCTCGGCTTCAGCAATACGTGAACTGTGAACTTCCAGATGTTCAAGCTGTTTTTAGAAAAGGCAGAGGAACCAGAGATCAAATTGCTGACATCCACTGGATCATCGAAAAAGCAAGAGAATCCCAAAACACATCTATTTCTGCTTTATTGACTATGCCAAAGCCTTTGACTGTGTGGATCCCAAAAAACTGTGGAAAATTCTGAAGGAGATGGGAATACCAGACCACCTGATCTGCCTCTTGAGAAATCTGTATGCAGGTCAGGAAGCAACAGTTAGAACTGGACATGGAACAACAGACTGGTTCCAAATAGGAAAAGGAGTACGTCAAGGCTGTATATTGTCACCCTGCTTATTTAACTTGTATGCAGAGTACATCATGAGAAACTCTGGGCTGGAGGAAGCACAAGCTGGAATCAGGTTTGCCGGGAGAAATATCAATAACCTCAGATATGCAAATGACACCACCCTTATGGCGGAAAGTGAAGAAGAACTAAAGAGCCTCTTAATGAAAGTGAAAGAGGAGAGTGAAAAAGTTGGCTTAAAGCTCAACATTCAGAAAACGAAGATCATGGCATCCGGTCCCATCACTTCAT
>NW_011495044.1:3550869-3559816 GCF_000754665.1 Bison bison bison | reverse complement strand
TAGTCATGTATGGATGTGAGAGTTGGACTGTAAAGAAGGCTGAGCACCGAAGAATTGATGCTTTTGAACTGTGGTGTTGGAGAAGATTCTTGAGAGTCCCTTGGACTGCAAGGAGATCCAACCAGTCCATTCTAAAGGAGATCAGTCCTGGGTGTTCATTGGAAGGACTGATATTAAAACTGAAACTCCAGTACTCTGGCCACCTGATGTGAAGAGCTGACTCATTTGGAAAGACCCTGATGCTGGGAAAGACCCTGATGCAGGAGGAGAAGGGGACGACAGGATGAGATGGTTGGATGGCATCACCGACTCAATGGACATGGGTTTGGGTGGACTCCGGGAATTGGTGATGGACAGGGAGGCCTGGTGTGCTGGGGTTCATGAGGTCGCAGAGAGTCAGACACGACTGAGTGACTGAACTGAACTGAAACGCTCTTCTCCACACTGATCTTGTTTCAATGAAACCACATCGCTTTGTTTCCTAGTTCAAAACCCTCTGATGGCTTCCCATTCCAATTAGGGCAAATTTCTCACCACACCGACAAGCCGTGGTGTGCTGGTAAATGCTCAACAGGGATGTGGAGCCCTGATTTGCAGCATTTGCTAACTGCGGTATATATTCTCCCTCCATGGCCAGTTTCAAGCTTTCTAACGGGGCATCACTGAACAACAAGCGCTCCAGAGCCAGTCTGAGCTGGCTCCACCCCACACTGCACCAAGGCCTCTCTGTCCTGGCTCACTCTGCTGGATCCCTGGCCTTTTCTCGGTTTCTTGAATATAACAAGCAGACTCCTACCTCAGGGCCTTTGCACTTGCTCTTCCCTGTTCAGGATGCTCATCCCCCAGATCTGTGCATAACTTGCTATATCTCCTCATTCAATGCTCTGCTCAAATGTTACACAGAGGCCTTCCCTCATCAACCTGCCTAAGATATACAAACCCCCACCTATGCTAAGTCCCCCACTTTGACTCCCTTGCTCTGCTTTAGTTTTCTCTAAGGTCACCAATCACTGTCTGATAGTAAATGATAGACTTATTTATACTTTAGGAGAAAAGGGCGGCAGGGGGTGAGATGGTTAGATAGCATCACTGACTCAATGGACATGAACTTGAGCAAACTCCAGGAGGTAGTGGAGGACAGGGAAGCCTGGCTGCTGCAATCCATGGGGTTGCAAAGAATCAGACACAACTTAGTGACTGAACAGTAACAATTTATATGTAGTTGTCTATGTCATCAGTGTAACCTGTAGGACAGGTCTGGCTCAAAGAAGGCACTCAGTAAATATTTGTTAGATCAGTAAATGAGTAGCTACCTCTCCTCTACATATGATGAGCCCCATGTGAGGCCAGGGCCAAGCCTCATATGGTTCAGTGAAGGGACATGTGAAACTCCCACCAACGTCACAGGATGAGAGCCTTGAGTTATGAGCTCCAGACCAGTTCTGGATGGGGTCCCAGGAGTCCAGGGAGGAACCAGCCATCCACTAGGCAGGGTGAGCAGGCAGAGAAAAATTGATCCCACATGAGAAAAAACTACAAACTAAAATTCTGAAGTGCAGGGGAAAACTAGTGAATAAAGTTGAGAGTAACACCCATCTATGAAAAAAGAATAATAAATGACAAATTAAAAATAGGCAGAAATGAAACAAAACCATTTAGAAACACTGGGAATGAGAAATAAAGTTATTGAAATAAACTAAAGAGACAGACTACATCTAGACTGGATATGATAGAAGATAGGATGAATTATTTGGAGGAGAAAACTGGGGATTTCACCCAGGATGCTGCAAGAGATCAAGAGATGAATTACAGGAACGAACAGTATAGAAGTTAGAAGGATTTTAACACAACAGATATGTTGCAGACACTGCTGGTGCCTGACCAACACCAGCAGTCACCTGAAAACAGACCTGTGCAAAAGAACAGCTCCCTGCATCTCCATTTGAGTGCATTTTCTGGCTGCAGGGGCATGCTGGCACAGGGGCAGAGAGAGTTAGCCCTAGAAAAGACCCTCAAGCAGAAGGGGACAGTAGTTCAAGGATAAACACTCTGGCTTCCTTGTTCCTTGGTTGGGTAATTACACAGACCGCTTCACATGGTTTCCCATAGGTCCCACAGCAGGACAGAGCCTGCAGCTAAAAGGAAGACTGAGAAGCGTAGTCTTTATTCCAAGTGGTCATGTGCCTAATTAAAAACCAGAGATTCTACTACTAAGGAAAAAGGGGAAATGGACACCGAGAGATAACTGATATTCTATGCCCCAAGCAGTTAAGAAACATGGAATATCAGTTGGCAGACTGCTACGCAGGAGTTCCAGGAGAACAGAGGGGATGCGAAAGAAGCAAGATGAAAGAATAAAGGCTGAGAATTTTCCAGAATTAAAGAGAGATATGAGAGCTCAGATTCAGAGTGCATACTCCATGCTGAACAGAACAAATAAAAGTAAATTCACACCTAGCCGTGCTGTAGTGAAACTGTAGCATATCAAGGGTAAAGGAAAAAACACAAAAGCTGCTACAAAGGAGCCCCAGACTCCTGGGACCCCATCCAGAACCAGGTTTCATGCTGATGAGTCTGGCTCTCATCCTCCATGCTGATGGGGGTGGTCACACCCAGTCACTGAGCCAGCGTGACCTTGGTCCTGGCCTCACACAGGCCTCATTTAGCCTTTTCTCTCTGAGGGAGCCAAAGTCCCGACTCCTAACTGCTCCCTCTGCTTCCAAGCCCAGACCCGTAGCTTTCATGCTATAGGCCCTTTGTCTGCCTGTTGCATTTCGTGTCCACAAAGATGTTTATCCTGTTTTGAACGGGGTTATTTCTGCCTTGAATTTCTCTTTTTATGTCATTTCTCTGAGTTTTGGGCTCCACAGGTGCTTCCCCAGTGGCTCAGAGGTTAAGAATCTGCCTGCAATGTAGGAGCCACAGGAGACATGGGTTCAATCCCTGGGTCGGGAAGATCCCCTGGAGGAGGGAGGGTATGGCAACTCACTCCAGTATCCTTGCCTGGAAAATCCCATGGACAGAGGAGCCTGGCAGGCTCCAGGGGATCGCAAAGAGCCAGACATGATTGAAGCGACTTAGCACAGATGCTCTGAGTTTAGCGCGTGTAGGTGCGATTCAGAACAAAGACCTACAGTACCATCTTGACCAGAAGATTTTGGGCCATTTGAATCCCCGTAGCATGGAGAGAGTCTGCTTGTGATAGGAACATGTTCAGCAGCTAGAAATGCAGATATGGGAAAGGAAGGAGTCTGCCTTTCTAGATGCTTCTTTTTTCTTTTCCAAGGAGACACAGGCCCTGGAGGACCCCAAACACCCCTGACTAAAGCACACTGGGCCTCCCGGCCTCCCTGCCTCCCGGTTCACTGCGCCCTGACTCTCCCAAGTCATTCCATCACGGGGCTTCCTGCCAACACTCCACCTCAAAGGTCTCCACTGACGTGGGGCTTGAGGTGTTCACAGCTATATTTGAATTTCAACAAGGAACTCATAAAGATGTTTTCATCTTTGAAACGTACAGGAATGGAATTCAAACAGCAGAATGACAGGCTGTGTGTGGGGTCGATCGGCTGGGTCAGAGACATCACACCTGGCTGGCGGGGAGAGCTTTCTGACGACAGGAGCTGTCCAACAAGGAGTGGGCTGCTGTCACCGAGGGAAGTCAAGCGGGGGACGGCTGACCTTCTACTGGGCACCAGGTGGGGCCCTGGATGTGGGGAGGATTCTGGGAGAAGCAAAGGCAACAGCTCCACAAACCTTCCCATGCACTGAAAGCCATCACTAAAACATTCTTACTGTTCTAAGAAGCCACACTGCTGCTCTGAAAGCCAGCCTCCCTCCTCATCCTCGTGAATTTCCGAAAGCACACGCTCCACTGCTACCTGTGTGCCCTGAGATCTGGGTGTCTCATTCCCCTTTTGGGGGTCTCATCTGTGCAGGGAAGGGTTGGACTCAACCCTAGCGATTCTTAGAGGCTCCACCAGCAGAGAGAGCTCAGAATCTAGGTGACGTGGGGCGTCCACACGGCTCCCAAGACCTTGGCCTCCTCCTCAGCCTCCTCCTCAGTCACCCCGTGCACCCCTCAGGCCACCCCATGCGCCCCTCAGGTCTGCCCACCTGTGTGACCCATTCTGAAGAGGTGACCCCACCTGCCAAACGACTGCACTTCAAAACCTGCGCTAACATTAGTGTCTTACAGTTACCATAGCACTGAGATTCTCTTCTTTTATAATTTAAAAATACTAACGGAATTGCTGTTTTGGTCTGTGTTTTAAAGTCACAGCATTTTCCTCAATGCAACCATATTTGTGATGCCTTTAAATTTTACTCTAAAAGGTAAACACAATGCCGGAAAGACTTTCTTGGGGGAAAAAATATGCATTTTTCCCCCCAGTTGTGGTGGGGCTCAAAAACTTTTATAGCATGATTGGTAGCATATAAGGGATTTTATATCATGATTGGTGACCTTTAAGGGACTTTTCTTAAGGGCCTTTTTAGCATTAATCTCCCTTACTGGCCCCAGCAGGTGAAGGCCAGGTTCCTTGCAGGCCAGTGTACTTGTGGCTGTTTTGAGAAAGGAAGGGATTTCAAATTTATGGAGCACTACACGCTTCAGAGTGCTGTCTCTTGTAATACGTATGGGAACCAATTTTACAGATGAGAAATCTAGGCCCAGAGAAGTAAAGTGACATGCTCACAGCCACACAGCTGAAGGGCAGAGAGCACTACCCTCTCAGCCATACTCTCTCCAAATCCTCTGGTTGGTTTCTGTTCAGGCTTCTATTCTCCAGGAGGATTTCTGCTTATGCGAGAATTTCTGTTTGGATTGTAACCCGTAGGTAATTACATAAACTGTAGGTAATGACATATGGTTTTCCAGTAGTCATGTGTGGATGTGAGAGTTGGACCATAAGCTGAGCACTGAAGAATTGATGCTTTTGAACTGTGGTGTTGGAGAAGACTCTTGAGAGTCCCTTGGACTGCAAGGAGATCAAACCAGTCAATCCTAAAGGAAATTGACCCTGAATATTCATTGAAAGGACTGATGCTGAAGCTGAAGCTCCAATACTTTGGCCACTTGATGTGAAGAACTGATTGATTGAGAAAGACCCTGATGCTGGGAAAGATTGAAGGCGGGAGGAGAAGGGGACGACAGAAGATTCTCGAGATGGTTGGATGGCACCACCGACTCAATAGGCATGAGTTTGAGTAAACTCTGGGAGGTGGTGATGGACAGGGAAGCCTGGCATGCTGTCGTCCATGGGGTCTCAAAGATTTGGACACAACGGAGCAACTGAACTGACTGAATGACGTACTAGGGCTTCCCAGGTGGCTCAGCAGTAAAGAATCCGCCTGCAATGCAGGACACACGGGTTTGATCCCTGGGTCAGAAAGATCCCCTGGAGGAGGGCAGGGCAACCCATTCCAGTATTCTTGCCTGGAGAACCCCATAGACAGAGGAGCCTAGTGGGCTACAGTTCATGGGGTTGCGGAGTCCGACACAACTGAAGTGACTTGGCATAAGGACACTTCACACTTTGAGATAACTTTTCGGACTACGAGAACAATAATATGTGATCTGTTTCTTGCTAACTTTATTTGGGTAACTTTGTATGTCCAAATTATTACAGATTCATAGGAAGTTGCAAAAATCATACAAAGAGGTCACACGACCCTCCGCCTAGCTTCCCGCGATGTTGCCGTATCAGTCAGGACACTGACGGGGTGTGTGTGTGTGGTCTGTCTCATTGTATCACAGGCCCAGATTTCTGTCGGCACTGCTGCTCTCAAGGCAGAGAACTGTTCCAGCACCACGAAGAAATCTCTTCAGCTACTTGTAGAACTGCTCCTATCCACTTTCCTTCCATGATCCCTCGCCCCGGGGCAATTATGACTCTTCTCCCCGTTTCCGCAATTTTGTCATTTCTAGGGTGTCATGTAAATGGAATCGTGCAGTAACCTTTGGAGACTGATTTTTTTCACTCAATGAGATGCCTTTAAACCCATCCAGCATGTAGTGATAGTTGGTTCCTTTTTATTGTTAAGTAGTATTCCATCTGTGGTCAGACTTTTTAAAAAAAAATGCAAATACAGAAAATATGCAAATATTTATATACAAAATATACAAAAATATATATAGAAAAAAAACCCCAAACACCCAGATTAAGGCCGGGGTGGGGGAGGTCTCCTGACTTCCTTTTTGCCCAGGTAACAGCCCGAGAAACCCAGGGCCAACCGTCTGCAGACACGGAGGCCGAGACGTGGAAGACAGGCGGGGAGAAGACGAGCCGCCTACCCCGAGCCCTGCCGCTCCCTCTCCTCAGCTCTGTGGGACTCCATCTGGCTGCTGCTGACTCTCCCCTTGCATCTCTGTCTCTTTTCTTTTTTCCCCCTCTCTTTCTCCTCGCCCTGTGTGTCTCCATCTGTCTGTGAGTCATTCTCCCTCTTTTTCTCAAACCACAAAACATGGCTAAATGCGATTTCCATTGAGTGCAGAATCTTGTGTCTGTACTTCATTATTCTGTCTGGATTTGTACATGTTTTCAATTGCATAATTCCCCTCCTTCCTCATTTTCTCCCCAAGACTTTCTCCCACATAATATGAGCATTTGGGGGCCAGCTTTTGACAGTTCTGCTTTTGAATGCTGTAAAAAGTAGAGTGAGTGCCTCTTTCAGTCCTGCACCACCAGGGAAGCTTGGTTGGCAAATTCCCCAGGGTTCCTGCTGGGCTTTGTCCCTTAGGCCAGTCCTGGGGGAGGGAAGCCCCTTTATCCGCTCCTGAGAAGGCCAAGGCTTCAGCTGTAGCACCAGCCTTGGAAGAGTTCAAAGAGCATCCTGATGGCCAGCTCCAGACCTTCCACCTGCCGGCGACCAAAACATCAGGTTCAAACTCCCCTCTCTGCTCTTTAGAGTCTTTAACATTTGGACTGAACCTATTCATTTATTCTTTCAGCCAGAAAGGCTGGGCAGTATACTAGCTTCTTGCTCCAGGAGCCATTGCAGTTCTGAAACGGGTTGATAAATAATAACCTAAATATCCAACAAGAAGAGAATAACTCAATATGTTGTAAGATATCCTAAAGGAATAACAATTACAAAATCATTAAAAGTCATAGCTTGGAGAGTTTTCCGAGTGGGACGATACTCATGATATGCTGTGACAGTTCTAATGATGTAAAGATACACAGGCATGGAAAAAGGACTTCAAGAAAAGGCACCAGAGTGTTAACAGCTCTTATTTCTGGATTGTGGGATTATAGATGACTTTTTAAATTTTTCTTAATGTTTGCAATAAGTACGTTTTATCTTTATAATCAGAAACAAATATGCATTATTAAAACTACATGAACTCTGCTGGATAAAAAGTCATTTCCACAGCTTTCTGCTCAAGTGTTGGAGGGCTTCCGTGTCTATCCTCCCCAGAGCTCCGAGGCGAGGGCAGACCCCTGTCCAGGCATCTTTCCTCCAGCTCACGCCTCTGCTGCTGTGCCAGGGTCGGGGGTGGGAGTGGAGGTAAAGCAGTCTGCATTGTAACTGTGTGGCTGCCCACTCCCAGCTGTGGTTACAAATGGGGTTTGCAGAGTGGGCAGGTCCTGCCTGATGTCTCTGCATCTCTACATCGCACTTCTGAAGTCAGGTGCTGCCCCACCCCCGGATGCAGTGTCCTTGGTCCTCCTCACAGTGGGTTAGACAACCCCCATGGCCCCTGTGTACCCAGCACACACCCTTCAGGAGAGCAGCCATGCAGTCTTGACCTGGCAGCTGGGAGCTGGCAGGGACATGAGCCTTCCAGACGTGTATAGGTAGCCCAGAGGTTCCCTGGTTCTAGTTCATTGTACTGGAAAGAACTCTAGAAATAGAGCTCTAGAAATCCGCAGCTCTGCCATGAACCCCTGCCTGAGAGAAGAGAACCCAAGAGAAGGCTCTCAGTCCCGTTTGCCATATGGAAAGTTACCTACAGTTGTGTGGGGCACAGTTTTTTGACCGTGGGATTTTTGAGCCAGTTCTGTGGGCAAGCAACTCTCACCTGTAGTCTGGCCGCCACAGGGATGGCTTGGGGCTGGGCTCCGGAGCCAGTCTGCCTTGGTTCCTATCCTAGCTCCACCACCTTGGGCAAGTTTCTTCCCTTCTCTGTGCCTCGGTTTCCCCAACTGAAAAGCGGGGGTAATGATAGTACCTACTTCCTAGAGTCATTGTCAAGATTAAGAAGCTGATTCGTGCAAAGGCGGAGAACAGTGCCTGCCTCAGAGTAGGCTGCAGTGAATGTTAGCTATTATTCTTATTATCCTGCCATGCGTTCATGGGGCATGGGAACATTTGACATCGGGGCTCTCCCAGGAAGACCCAGATGTAAGTCTCTGTGATGAATGCCAAATGAGGATTACCAATGAAAAGCTCTGCCTCCAATCCATTCCTGAGTTGGGTGGGGTATAAAGAAATACAGGCAGGGCAGGGAGAAAGGACCAGGCTTCTTCAGAAATGGTAGAATCGCAGCCAGGACAGGGAGTCCATGCATGGGGGTGTAACAAGAGATAACTTTCAATCTGTGCTTGCAATGCCTGTCCATTTACAGATGCTATTTTCTTATACCACCCTGCAGGGCAGATTCCCATTAGGGGAGGAAACTGAGAAGGCTCAGATCGGGCGGTGACTCGCTCTGTACCCTGCACCTGGGACGGTGGGAGCTGAGATTTGAATCCAGGCCCATGCCAGTTTATGTGGACCTTTGCTGGCCTTTGCCCGGGCCAAGGAAGCCTCTGTTCCAGGGTGGGGGTGGGGAGGCCTGAGGCCTGAGAGGGGACACCTGGCGGGGAAACCCAGCCCCAGGAGTGGTGCTGGCCAGCCACAGGGGGAAAGAGCAGAAGTAGGTCAGTCAGGCAGGAGACAGAGCATGAAATTAACAAGCACACGGGGCTAGAGGAGTCACCTTCCAGGAGGGCGAGCAGGA
>NW_011495044.1:3550640-3550766 GCF_000754665.1 Bison bison bison | reverse complement strand
GGCTGGAGCAGGTGGGGGAAGTAGGTTGCCCTACCAGTGTTTTCTTTCCTTGGCCTGACCCTGGGGGGCAGGATGGGAAAATGATGGGGGTTAGGAGGGTAGAGAGTGGCAGGGGGGGGGGGCGCA
>NW_011495044.1:3546336-3550540 GCF_000754665.1 Bison bison bison | reverse complement strand
TCGCTTTCTTCATGGCTGACAGATCCTTTTTTTTGGCTGCATCGGGTCTTGGTTGCAGCACATGGGTTTTTTTGTTGCACGTGCCAGTTTAGTTGCCCTGCAGCATCCTTGACCAGGGATCGAACCTGCATCCTCTGCACTGGAAGGTGAATTCTTAAACACTGGACGCCCACCCCCTCCACCTGGGAAGCCCCCCCCCCATGGCTGACCAACTCTTGCTGCCTAGGACAGTAGCCGCACATGATGAGCAAATCTGAACGAATATCTGTTCAGAAATAGCTCTGCTGTGTATATTATCAGTGACTGGGGGAAATAAGGCTTTTGTTCCTTGTTGGTACGGAGGAGCTTCACCAGAATTTGGTAGCACTTGCTGAGTACCTGCCGCGTACTAGCCCCAAGCTAGGTGCTGGGGACACCAGCATGTACAAGATACCTGTCTTCCCTTACAAACTTTGCCATCCAATGGAAAGACAGGTTAGCAAACGATTGTAATACTATGTGCTAAACATGTAGATGCAAAGTTGAGACACAGAGAAGAGACAGTTCTGTTGGGGGTGTCCTCAGAGTACAACGTCTTAGAGGAATGACTCAACAGGTGGATGGAAGGTTGAGGACAGGCCCATATTATGACGTTCACGGGTCCTAGGCACTTTTGTCTTCGTGTGCCTCTTCCTACACACATACACACACACACTCTCCCTCATGTGTGTGCATGAACAAATGCCAAGTAAACATCATTTTTAAAAACTATTTATTTATTTGGCTGCACAAGGTCTTAGTCGTGGCACACAGGATCTTTGGTCTTAGTTGCGGCATGTAGGATCCAGTTCCCCTACCAGGGATCGAACCCAGGTGCCCCACATTGGGAGCACGGAGTCTTAACTAACGGGTCACCAGGGAGGTCCCTATATAATTAAAATTAAATGATGCCCACACACATACAATTTAAACAGTGTATTTTGTGACCTTGCCCGCATAAACACAAATTATTAATGCTACATGTTAAAGCATTTTCTTTGACCTAAAAGTTCATTTATTTCCTTCTCATTTTAAGAGAAGTGAAAACATTTCCGTGGATCCCTATAAGTGCTGTCCCTATAAGACATGACGGTGCCTGCTGTGCCTAACAGACCAGCTGGTCCAGGTTGAGAAGGAATTGGCTCAGCTCACCAGATGGACAAAGCACGCCCCGTAGAAGGAGCAGCTCATGCTCACGGAGGCGTGAGGGCGCTGGCACCTTCCAGCAGGAGCACACTGTCCTGTGAGGTGGGACACTGGGTGTTTGAAAAGACTGGCAGGAGTTGGACTAGGAAATGTTGGGTGGAGGCACACAGGCTTGGAGGCCCTGTTATGGGCATGTTCAGCTCAGGCTTGAAACAATTGCAGAGGTTCTGGAATAGGGTTCAGAGGTCACTAGTGAGACCAGCAGATTTCTGAACCTGGATTCCAGAATGCCCTGTTGGGAATAGTGATGGGTGCTGGCTAAGGTCTCTCCCAGCTCTGGGGACTCCCCACCGACACTGGCTAGGGTAAGGCCGAGGGGCTGGGGTGGGACAGGGGGAGCAGTGAGAATTCAGCTGGCTCCTAGTTTCTCTCCACAGGGCAATTTGGGGGGGCCTTTGTGCCGGAGCGACTTTCTAGAACTGCTTCTGAACCCCGGACAGGAGGGACGCAGGGTGGTTTGGTGGAGAGGCCATGGGCTCTGATAAGAGGTTGACCAGAGCTCATATCACAGAGATGCTGTCTATGAGCCAGGTGACTCTGGACACCAGGCTTCACATTGTGAGTCTCGCTCAGCTCCTTTGTGAATAGAGGATGTATCTCCTCCCTGTGGGGCTGTTACAGGGATCCCATGGGGCCTGTACAAGGCTAGGACGGGGCACAGACACAGAGGGGACTCCTTCACGAAAGTCAGTGAGCACATACTTGTTCTATCAGTGTTCACAGAAAGCTTCCGGGTGCCAGAGGTTATGGCAAGCACCGGGGATGCGGCAGAAACAGCACGGGCACTGCTCTGCTCCCAAGGAGCTGCTTCTTCACCCTGCACATCTTCTCGAATCATCATGGCCTGTTGCTCATCTGGGCCAGATCCTCCTCCTCCAGCATCCCACTGGCTGTGGCCCACCTAGGGCTATGGTTAACAGAGATTTTCCAGGAAGCCATCCTCGCCAGTAGGGCCCCTGAAACTGAAGACTCTCCAACCAGCCAATCTGTCCCCTTTAATAGGAAGATTGTTCTGTGTCTGTCCAGTACTTTACACATGTTCACAAAAGCCCAGTAGGGGCTGGTCAGGGATTGTGCTCCTGGTTTACAGATGAGGGAGGGAGGAGAGGGGATGTATCCCAGGGCACAGGGAGTGAGTAGAGAGCTAAGACTTGAACCCACGTTGGTCTGATTCTAAAGCCCAGGGCCAGCTCTGATTCAGGTGTGATTGTGGTCTGTGACCCGAAGGGAAAAGTGGCCCCACGGGTAAAGGTGCTTTGAGCCCCTTCTCCTGGGGCCTTCTGACCTCCAGCCCCAACAGCCCTGCCAGCGAGAAGGAGGGTGGGGCCTGCAGGGTGGAGTCAAGGGTTTTAAATGATACCCTCCCAGAGTCAGGGGGACCCAGAAGTTCCTGGTCTGGTCTTTATCCATCAGCAAACACTTCTGAATGGCCTTACATGTGCACAGTGGCACTGGGTGTGCAGAGGAGAATCTGACACTTCTTACCCCTCCAGGAGCTCACAGTTTCCTCACCATGGTACTCTTGACACTTGAGGCTGGATAATTCTCACGGGAGGCTGTGCATTATAGGTGTGCAGCAGCATCTCTGGTCGCTACTCACTAAACGCCAGTACGTGTGCATGCTCAGTCACTTCAGTTGTGTCCGACTTCTTAGTGACCCCATGGACTGTAGCCCGCTAGACTCCTCAGTCCATGGGAGTCTCCAGACAAGAATACTGGAGTGGGTTGCCATGCCCTCCTCCAGGGGATCTTCCTGACCGAGGGATCAAACCCGTGTCTCCTGTGTCTCCTGCAGGCAGATTCTTTACCACTGAGCCACTGGGGAAGCTTCTAACATCCTCCTCAATGTGACACCAAAAATGTCTCCAGGCACTGCCAAATGTCCATTGAAGGCAAGTTCCCCCTGGTTGAGAACCACTGGCTTAAGGAGAGAGGGAGGCTGTCATATCAAGACCGTGTGCTGGCTGCTATGCCAGAGGGGAGCACGAGTGCCTTCCGACCCAGAGACAGGAAAGGCTTCTGGGAAACGAACTGACGGTGGCAAGGCCAAGGCCGCGCAGCAAGCGCCCAGGATCCCTGCGTCCTGCTCTGTGCTTCCCTCCCGGCCCCCTCCCGGCTCCCCTCCCCCAGGCTCCTCTGACACAAGTGCTTCGGCTCTGGGAAGCAGCCACATTGGTCTGAGCAGTCTGGCTTTCTCGGTCCCCACTTGGTCTCATGGTCCTGCTGTCGAGTGGGTGCCCCATAAGCTTTCACACATGTTAAGAAAGACTCAACTTGTCCCCTGGGATAGCCCTCCGCAAGCTGACTGGGTGGCCACTTAAGTACTGTGCTTATGCTAAGAACAACTCTTCACCAAGTGCTTCAGCATAAGGACTTCCAGGTCCCTGGCTCCCTGGGAGTTGCTGAAACGTGGGAAGGAGAAAGCTCTGCGGCCTGTGAGCTAGCACGGCACAATAGGCTCGCCCAGTTCGTCCCTGGAAACAGCTGTGTGACCACCCAGATGCAAACCCTTCCTTCTGCGGAGCTTCTGCTTCCTCATCTACCAAGCGGGCACAGCCATCTCCCCACCCAGGCTCCTCCCAGTGTTACCTTTGGGGGTAGCATTGTTTCCTAGGAAAATCTTTGCTGCTAAGTCACTTCAGTTGTGTACAACTCTGTGCGACCCCATAGACGGCAGCCCACCAGGCCCCACCGTCCCTGGGATTCTCCAGGCAAGAGTACTGGAGTGGGGTGCCATTGCCTTCTCCGAGGAAAAACTTTAATAGACAGAAAAGTCTTCTCCATGTTCATTGTTGTCTGAGTTTACAAGAGGCAACACAGGGTCAGTGTCCTGGTTTTGTTCTTTCTTTAAAAAATTGTGATTTGAATAGTTATCCACACATTTAACAGATTTATCAAGCCCTGACTGTATGCCAAGAACTCAGCAGCGGAGGCATGGAGCAGGAGAAAGGCTGAGAGGAGTAAGTCAGGTGTGTTAGGT
>NW_011495044.1:3528413-3546100 GCF_000754665.1 Bison bison bison | reverse complement strand
GGAGGAGCGCGGTGGGGGAGGGGAGAGGGAGGGGGGCAGGTCCAAGCGGCGTGCTCATGGCCACTGTGTGGACTTTGGCTCTTCCTCCCCCCAACTGCCTGGAATCAAGTGTTTCTCATACTTTGTTGCTAATCCCTTAAGAACCCAGTTTAAAAAGTTCATTCCACCCCGCAGGTAATTCAGAGCTTCTCTTAGACCGGGAGGCGGGGGGGCGGGGGGAGCTTGGGATGGTCAAGCTGAGCCCCTGACAGAGCCAGGATTTGACCCCCACTCTGTCTGAGCCCCCAGGGTTCCTCCAGACCATTCCACAGCCCAGGGCCAGACCCCGCTCCATTCTAAGGGTCACAGCGATTTAAGACTATTTCTGCCCCACTAAAGAGGGGTTGTTGAAGACTTACTCATCTCTTAGGTGCTAATGGTCACTCTACCCAGACATGCCCTTGGGAAAAAAAGACAAAAAGAGCTTGCTAGAATCAGGAGGCTGGGCCGGAGCTCTGGTTTGGACTCTGCCACATGGTTGCTACTTGACTTTAGTTTCCTGGTCTTGAAAATCCCTGACGTGCCCTCCTCAAGGTAGCAGTGAGGACAGAGAAGACAGATAAGATCAGGAGCAGCTCTGATAGACAGACAGACAGGGAACCCCCACATCCTGTCTGCCTCCCTCCGCAAAGCTGCAGTGGAGGCCGAGTGCCCCTAGGTGGCGCAGTTTTCCTAATCTAAACCCCAGCAGCTGCTGCTAAAGCGGGTAGTAAGATTTGGGGGAGACAGAGGGGCAAAAATGATATTGGAAATCAACGAAGTGGGAGTTGGAGGTAGGATTCTGAAGCTGGTGATCTCTGCTGTTCTTCCAAAGGGTGCCATGGGAGATAGCGGGCAGGGAGGCCGTCCTGCTATGAGAGCCTGGAGGCTGCAGCCCTTGGGGTCGTGGGTCGAAGAGCTGAGGGTGTATGCATCCTTTCTCTTGTCCAGATGAGGAAGCTGAAGGCTGGAGAGGAGGGGGCTTACCTAGTCACCCTAGAAGTCAGGGACAGCGCTGCTGCCGGCTGGCTCCTCCACTGATTAAATGCTCCCTGGTAGGACCTTTGATGAAAGCCTGTAGTGCCACCTCCTGGGGTGGCCACCACTCCTCCCAGCATTCTTCCTGGGCTGGCCCTCCTTCCTCTGCCTCCATGGATGTTCTCAGGAAAGGCTGGGAGAGCAATCATTAGCTCCTCTTATAAAAAGTTTGGTCTCTGAGTAGTAGAAGGACACTGGCCAAGGGGCAGGAGTCTTGGGCAGTAGCTCTGTCACTGCCTTGGGCACATGGCTCTTCTCTCTCTGCTTTCTATGCTGTTATCTGTAAAGTGGGGTGGGACAGAGAGAGAAGGTTGGGCTGAATATGGCCAAGGTCAGTCTCTAAGTTGTACTGGAGGCTTCACTTCTGTCCATCAGGGAACAGGTGGGGGAGGGAAGGGCTCCATTTCTCTCATTTAAGAAACACGAGGGAATGGACTGGGTGATGTGTCGTCTTGGCTCTGACGTCTGGCTTGGCGAGGCTGAGAGGTGGTCACAGAGACCAGAATCATCCCCTCGGAGCTGACCACCTCCATCCTGGGAAGTCATGTCTTCTTCCCTCAATGGCCTCCGGGAGTGACCCTGCAGATTGGGACTGTGGGCTCCCCAGCAGGACCACCCTCCTTCAGAGATAGTTCTGGAGGCATGAGGGAGAGAAGCTCTCCCTCCCCTTCATGGGGTTGAAACCCATCTATATATCCAAAGGGTGTTCCTTCCGGAGCTTGGTTACTAACCGCCTGGCTCCCTGGTCAGACAAGCCCCTTGGTGACCTTGGGCTCTTTCCAAAATCAAACCTTCCTTCAAAGGAAACAGGAGGTTGGTCACCACTGAAGAAACTCAGAGAATGACAGCCGAAGGGAAGAGTTTGGGGGGAGGTCAAGAAGCACTGATTTACTGTCAGCCAGCCAGGTGAAGGCCCTTTCCATATATTAGTTAATTTAACTCCATCAACCACAAATTAAGTATGACAATTCCCTGTTTTCAGATGAAGAACCCTTAAGGACATGAATAATTTTTCCCACAGTTGCACTGTTAGGGAATGGAGGAGTGGGGTCCAATCCAGGGCTCTGAGTCCACAGCCCACCCTGGTGTCACTTAAACACACTGAGGGGTAACAGAGCCAGGGTCAGCAGGCTTGGACGCTGGCCCCAACTTTTTACGGTTAAGTGACAGCTAACCTTGATAGTATTTTATAGTTTCCAAGTGTTAATCATGCAGAGTCTTGTTGATTATCAGGCCAGCTCATTGTACAGATGAGGAGACTGAGATTTGTGCAGGTCCAGTGGCCTACCCAACTGTGGTCACCCAGTGGCTGGGCTGGCTTTGGATCAGTCTTTTGCCCCTTCGGTGTCTGTGCAACTCATAAAGAAAGCTGATTCTTTGACAAGTCAAGCTCCTTCTCTTGGATTCATTTTTCCAGTCTGTGACAATAAAGTATTGGATCAAATTATTAATAGTAGGCAATTAGTAGTTTCCAGACCCTTTTATTTTTTAAAAAATTGTGGATTCATAGAATTTTGCAACTTAAAATTTTGTCCAATAAGAATGCTTTAAAAAAAAAAAGAACATTTTACCTTCAAAAAGCTAGGAAGATATAATCTTACAGCAAGGAGAGAAAAAAAAAAAAAGAGAACAGAATTCCTCTAAGGAATTAACTAAGTTATGTTTAGCCTAACACCTTGAGGAGCCACTGCAATAAGACCCATTAGTTCTCTAGGCCTGGCTAGAGTAGGTTGGAAGGGAAATGAAACCAGAATAATTTTCTACAAAAGAAGTGGTTTATAGTCAGCGGTTTGGAAGCATGAGCAAACTGGTGACCCCATGAGGAGAGGCTGAATGGAGAAGTCTAGACCTAGAGCAGGGGACTTGAGTTCCAGAGACCACTGCTGAAAGTTCCCTGCATGGAAACCACAGACTGCAAAGCTCCCCAAGGAGAGAGATGTCTAGTACTTGATTTCAACCAGCAGGTGTCTGGTCTCCTGTACCAGTCGTCTCGCTGGTATCCCAGACCTCCCACCAAAGTGGCATTGCTCAATTCATGGAACCCTGGCAGTTGAAGGTTAAAGGTCCCCTGGTTAGGGGTCCTTGGAGTCCAGTAGACCTGAGTTTGAGGACTAGATCCATCACTTGGCAGTTACACGAGTGCTCCCAGCTTCAATTTCCTTTTCTGTGAAATGGATATAATATTCCTGCCTTGGAGGTAGCCATGAGGAGTAAGTGGGACCATGAACTTAGCCTAGTTATTTGCTACTCAAGTCCTCAGTAATTAGCCACTAGCTGCCTACTATCATTAAGCATGGTTATTTGGATATTTCCAATTTTATTTACTGTTGGAGATTTTTGTTCGGGGAGGGGCCTAGCTTTTGCTGCTCTTCAGTCCAGCCAGGATCAGGCAGGAGTATCATCTGGAAACAGGGGGCGGGAGATGGGGTATCACCTTCCACCCCAGTCCTTCATGCTTTTTCAAGGCTGAGTGCTCTCTGTGTCTGAGAGTCCGCTCTCTTGGCAATGACAGCATCTCCTCCCAGGGCCGAGCCCAGAGGGCAGGGCTCCCGCCAAGGACAGGCTGAGGGCTGGTGGGGAGAGGCAGAAGAGAGGGGGAGTGAGCAGGAGGAGATGCGAAGAGGAAGGATAGGAGCTTCCAGGACTGACAATCAATCACAGAGACAGAGGGTGGAGTGCGCTTGCACGCGTGCATGAATGTGCGACCACACTCGTGCATCAGGTAGCAGGTACATGTGGTCGGCGTGTCTGGACGTGACTGTGTTTGAATGAGTGTGCGGACACGTCAAGGTATGAGCATATCAGCATGTGACTCTGCATGTGAGTGGCTGGCAATGTGTGTGTGTGTGTGTGTGTGTGTGTGAGTAGGTCACATGCACGTGTGCCTCAGGTCAGCGTGGGCAGGCTGGGGTAGAGAGCGAGGCTGACTGCGTGACCCCCTTAGTGGGTGTGGGAGGAGGCTCTGTCCTGGAAAAGAACAGGGCTCGGTGTAGGAGGGGCCCTGACACATGGGGATGTCTAGAAGGAGGGACTTTCCTGCAGGAGCCCTGAACTCCCCACTCACCTCACCCCCACAAGTGCCTGTGTTCCCCCCATCTATACCAGCATCCCCTGTACCCCACCGCACCTCCTGCTGGCTGCTGGCCTCCATGGTGGGGTGGGAGGAGAAAGGAAGGGAGGGAGGAGGAGAGGAGTGACCGGGCCTCCTAGCCCCAACCCTTGATACTGCCAGGGAAACATCCTCCTCCCGCCCCCACCCCCCAATCACCGTGAATCCTGCTGTGAGGGAGAGAGGAACCCTCCGTTTCCATGGCAACATAGCAGCCCTGCTTCTCAGCCTGAGCCCAGGCTCCTCTGAGCCATGGAAGAAGTGGGAAGAAAGCCCCTCCTTGGGCTTTTGAGCCCCCACCAAGTGCCTCAGCTCACCCCATATATCTGGTGCTCCTGACCCCACTGGGACTCCGGAAGCACCCACCTGCCCCGCCCCGCACCTCCTCCAACGCTCCCAGGGTCTGGGGACCTGTCTTGTCTGCACAGAACTGGATCTGAGCCCGAGCTCTGGAGAGTGGCAGGATGGGTGAATTCCAGTCTCTGCCTGTAGAATGGTGCTCATGTTACTACCTCTCAGGGCTCTTGTGAGGAGCATTTGAAACAGTGCTTGTGGAAGTGCTTTGTGAATTCAGAGCATGGGGTCAGAGTGGGCCGCTGTGGAGTAGAAATTGGCCCAGGCTGTTCGAAGGGACGGCCTTTCCTCTTAGAACTCCACTGTAGTCCGCCTTCCTGCAGAAACGCATGTGTGTGGGCTCTCGGTGCACACGGGGTGGGGGGGCCCTGTAATCGTGAAAAATTGGCAACAACCCTTATGTCCATTAGTAGAGAAGTGGTGAAATAAATCACGGGGTGTCCACGGTCTCACAGCTCTTCAGAAGGGCATCTATGAGTGCTGCCGAGGCACAATTAAAAAAAAATCAAGCTGAAGGATAGGTGTGCTCGGATCACATCTATTTAGCAATGTTGTTAGTGTGTGAGCAAGTGCTGGTGTGTAAGTGCCTGGAAGGGGCTCCTCTGATCAGGCCAGACTGTTGGCCATGGTTACTTGGAAGAAGAGTGGGGAGGCAGGGGATAGGAAAGGGGAAGTTTGACTTTTGCTTCTTTATCTCTGATCTCTTCGCTGATATGGCAAACGTAATTTTAAAAATAGTGTGTCACTGCTGTTGGAGTTGAAGAGAGAAAACACATGCAACATCAGAGCACAGACTCCAGTACTGGAGAAGCTCAGAGGAGAGGGAGAAAGTCAGGAGGGCTTCCAGAAGAAGGTGAACTGGATTTCAGAGCAAGAGCAGAGCTGAGACTTGGAGCAGAGGGGAGGGCAGCCCAGGCACAGCGGGAAAGAGCAGGAGAGAGGGTGTGTGTTCAGGGGAGAGGCGTCTCAAAACAGGAGAAAGAGCAGGGGAGCTGTCCTCGCATGACTTCAGGCGATTCCCATCTTGGCCACCCCCTGAAGCTACAATCGTGGTTATTAAATCACTCTCACTGTTGGTGTCTGTATCGTCATCTGTAAATGGAGGTACTGGTGCAGCCTTGCTGGATGGCTGTGAAGTCTGTTCGATGTCAGTATGGGGGAAACTGTGAAGTATTCTACCGATGGGAGTGTGTTGTTGCAATTTCCTCCAGGGGACAGAGAGAAGGCAGACTAGGTTGTAGTCAGGCTGTTTGTCAGTTCTTCACAAACCCTGGTCCACCCTGAACCAGCCGAGCTCGGTCAAGGCTCACACTCAAAGTGGTAGGCAGTTTGGAGCCAGCACGGATTCTTAAGCAAGGGAAGGAAGGTGAGTTCCAAAAATACTACATGTCTTTAGGATTCACATTATGCCAACCATGACCTATGTATTTTAATATATTTATTCAGTCTTCACAAGTACTTTATAAGGCGAGCACACCTATTTTTATAGGTGGGGAAACAGAAGATCTGAGAAGTTCATTCATTTGTTCAGCAAATACTGTTTGAGTGGCTCCTGTGGCTGACACCATTCTACTTACTGAGTAAATGAAAAGTCAGTGTCCCTCTGGAGCTTACAGCCTGGTGGGGGAGATAGACATTAAAAAAAAAATACATCTATGACATAATGTCAGGTGATAATGAATGCTCTGCAGAAAACAAAGCTGAGTAGATATCAGGTTGCTCTGACTTTTAAGCAGAGAATGGAATGAAGGAATTTTATGAACATTTTGAGCAGACATAACAGCCTGTGTAAAGGCCCTGGGGTGGTAGCATGTTGGCTGTAATCAAGTCGGGGCAAGAAGGCTGATGAGGTCATGATATGATGGGCAGGTAAAGATGAGAGAGAGGATGAGGTTGGAGAGAAGTGAGGGACGTGAAGGTGTAGATTGTATGGAGCTTTGGAGGTCAAGCAAGCACCGGAATTTAATTCTACGTGTGTTGCAAAGCCATTGGTTTGACCTGGAAAGTAACATAATCTCAGATTCATGTTTTAAAAGGACTACTCTGGCCACTGAGTGTAGATAAGACTGTAGGGCCATATGTGGGAGTGACTGTAGAAGTCCAGGTGAGAAGACAAACCCAGTTTGGAACTCAGTGGCAAATGTGGAGGTGGTCAAGAGCATTCAGATTTGAAATATACTTTAAAAATAGAACCAACAGAGTTTCCTGATGGATTCAACATGGGCTTGAAATAACGAGGAGCAGAGGCTGATTCCAAGACTGTGGACCTAAGCAACTGGGTCAGTGTTGGTGCCATTCACTGGGATGGGCAAGATAGGGGCAGGGCAGGTTTGAGGACAATCAGGACTCATTTAATTTTGAGACGTCACGAGTATCTAATTGGAGATGTCAGGTAGGCAGCGGGATGTATGAGATGGGAAGGGAGGATGTCAGGACTGAAGATGTAAATTGGGAAATTGCCAGCATAGAGATGTCTAAAGCTGGGGGATAGGATGAGATCACCCAGAGAGAGAGTGCGTAGATGGAGGAGGGCAAGTGTCCCCGGGTGCTGAGGAAGAGCAGGAGGACCCAGAAGGCTCACCTGGCATCACCCTGGAAAAGCTTCTCCCTTGCCCAAGATGAGAGTGCTATACAGCACAGTGGCTCTCAGAGTCTTTCAGGCTTGTTAGCAAGAGTGACCCCCACCCCCCAGGTAGGTCTGGAGTGGTGCCTAAGAATTGCAGTTCTAATAAATTGCCGGGTGACGATGCTGCCCCTGCTGCTGCTGGCGTGGAGACCACACTGTGAGGTTCTGTTAAGGGGAGGGCAGACTTACAGCTTACAGTGAAAGCACAGCTTTTGGAACCAGGCAGAACTGATTTCAAACCCAGGTTCTACCTGTGTGATCTTGGGCAAGACAGCTTCTAGATTTGAGCCTGGACAAGCCGAGGTCCGGGAAGTATTGTCTCTACCCCGGGGAAGCCCTGGGACAGGCTCACTCCCGGCAGTCGTCTGCTGGAGCCAGGGGAGAGGCAGCAGGAGTGGCAGGCTTCTCCGCTTCGAATCTTTGCCTCAGGACGGTCCTGAGATGTGGGTCCCGTGGAAGTGGGCAGCGCATTGAAGGCCCCCTTACCCCCAGACTCCATTGTCCCCCAGGCACTTCCACCATCCCTTTCTCCTGCGCCTCCAGGATACCACCGAGGGGCCCTCACTGCCCTGGCTCTTGGCGAGCTCTTCTTTCCCTTCACCTCCTCCTTTTTCAGTGACAATGACCTCTGCTCCTCACTCTCCGCCCTGATCCCTGGACCTTGTCACTCAGCTTCCCCTGAAGGGGAGTGTGGCTGGTGGATGAAGGCACAGCGGTCAGGGCCAGGGGCAAGCTGTCATCTCCACGGCCAGTGAACTGGAGGTGCTTACGCTGACTGCCAAGGGCTGCTTGGGGACCACTCAAAAGAGCATGGGGAAAGCCCCAGATTCACATTCTCCTCGCCCGTCCTTCTCTCCACTCTCTCCCCACCTCATGCCAAAGCCTCCCTCTTGGGTGGCTGCAGATCCAGCCCAGGCCTGGCTGTGCTGAGAGGAGGCTGGCTCCCCCCTCGTCGCCCCCCATTGCCATTTAATGCCGTTAACAATGGATTCATTAGCTGGGATTAATCTCATATACCAGCTCTCTATCCCCTTGGCTATTAATCACTCACTTCATTAACAGGACAGCATTAGCCAACCTGGGAGCGAGACATGGCTCCCATACCAAGCACCTGTGCCTGCACCTTCTCAGCTCCCCTCCTCACCCAGCTCCTGTCTTCTTGGTGCCTTTCAGCTTCTGGCCAGTTTCTGTCTCAGTGAAGCAGAATGCTTATGTCTCTGTCCCCCCGCCTCTTACACATTGTGGCCTTATCTCTGCCCCTGATACCTTCTAAGTGTCCATGTCTCTCTTTTTCCTTCCAATCTGGAGCCTAATGACTCATAGGTTCTCATTACAGGTTGGCTGAACAAAGTGTGGAGAGATACAAATAAGGATACGCCAATTCCAGGAGGCTCATTTTTGAAAATTGTCTTTTCTGTTTACAAAGATAATATATGCTCACTGTACAAAATCCAAACAACACAAGAAAGGAAGAAAGGAAAAGATAAAAATTCCCTGAAATCCCACCATCTCAACATAATAACCTTTAACGTTTTGGTGCGCATCCTTTCAGATCTTGAGTGATATATATATAATTTTACCTAAATGGGATCCCAGTACGCATGCTGTTTTGCAACCTGCTTTTCCACTCCACAATATGTTGTCAAAATCTTTCTGTATCAGTGAATATAAATATACATCATACTTTTTAATGGTTGCATAGCATTCTGTTTTATGGAAGGAACATAATCTATTCAACAGATCTCCTACTGATGGACATTTATATTGTTCCCATTTTTTTCCTCTGATATGTTTGACAAAGAGAACCACATCCTTGTATATTCATCTTTGTGTGCTTGCCTAATTAACTCCTTAAAATTGATTCCCAGGAGTGAAATTTCTAGGACAAAGGATTTGCATGATTAGCAATTTTGGTCTTGTATGACATAGTAGGGGACTTCCCTGGTGGCTCAGATGGTAAAGCGTCTGTCTACAATGTGGGAGACCTGGGTTCGATCCCTGGGTTGGGAAGATTCCCTGGAGAAGGAAATGGCAGCCCACTCCAGAACTCTTGCCGAGAAAATGACATAGTAGAGTTTAGATGCCTAGGATTTAATATCAATGTCAGTTTTGCCCTTTGCTAGTAAAGGTATCTTGGGTAAACTATTTAACCTTTCTGGGCTTCAGTTTCCTCATCTGTAAAATGGGGAGAATAATACAATTACTTTGCAGGAGTGCTGTTTGGAGGAAATTAGTTATTAAATGCAAAGCACTTAGAATGATGCCTGGTGTGCTGTGCTTAGTCACTCAGTCATGTCCGACTCTGTGACCCTATGAATTGTAGCCCACCAGGTTCCTCTGTCCATGGGATTTTCCTGGCAAGATTACTGGAGTGGGTTGCCATTCCCTTCTCCAGAGGATCTTCCCAACTCAGGGATCAAACCCAGGTCTCCTGCTTTGCAGGCAGAATCTTTACTGTCTGAGCCACCAGGGAAGCCCAATGCCTGCTAGTAAGGGCTGTATATATGAGCTACTGCTATGGGCACATTGTCTCTCTGGCCTCCAGAAACTCTGAAATTGTTCACATCTCTCTTACCAGCAGTGTAGGGGGAACCTCCTTTCCTCACATCACTGCCAATGATAGACACTCTGGTAAATTTTTTTTTTTTTTTAGATTTTTCTCTCAATTTAAAAATTATGACAAATATGTGAAATTTATCATCTTAGTCACTTTAAGTGTATAGTTCTATGGCATCAAGTACATTCATATTGTACAACCATTACTGTCATCCATCTCCACAATGCTTTTTTGATCTTTTAAACTGAAACTCTACACCCATTAAACAATAACTCCAACTCCCTCCTTCCCTCAGCTCCAGCAACTACCATTCTACTTTCAGTTTGCGTAATTTTGACTATTCTAAGTGCCTCATATAAGTGTAAGCATATATTTGTCTTTTTGTGACTGGTTTATTTCACTTAGTAGAATGTCCTCACGTATCAGAATTTCCTTTTTATAAGGCTGAATGATGTATTTTGTATGTATATACAACTTCTGGCTTATCCATTCATTGGTAAATGAACACTTGGGTTGCTTCCACATTTTAGCTGTTGTAAATAATGCTGCTGTAGACATGAGTGGATCACACGGTAATTCTATTTTTAATTTTTTGAGGAACCTCCTTACTATTTTCCACGGTGACTCTACCAGTTTACATTTCTATCAGCTGCACAAAAGGGTCCAGCTTATCCACATCCTTGCCAATGCTTGTCATTTTCTGCTTTCTTGATTGTGACCATCCTAAAGGGTGTGAGAAAGTATCTCACTGTAGTTTTGACTTGTATTTCCCTAACGATTCGTGAGATTGAGCCTCTTTTCTTGTGCGCATTGGCCATCTGTATATGTTCCTTACAGAAATATTTATTCAAGTCCTTTGTCCATTTTTGAGTTGGGCTGTTTGTTTTTCTGTTGTTGAGTTTTAGGAGTCCTCTACATATTCTGGATTTTAATCTCTTATCAGATATACAATTGGAAAGTATTTTGTTTTGCATATTCTGTGGATTGCCTTTTTACTCTGTTGACATTGTCTATCGATGTACAAATTTTTTAAATTTTCATGAAGTCTGGATTATCTATTTTTTCCTTTTTGACCTATGCCTTTCACGTTATATCCAACAAACCATTTCAGTGTCATGAAATGTTGCCCCATGTTTTCTTCTAAGAGTTTTAAAGCTTTTAGATTTTTTATTTAGGCCTTTGACCCATGTTAATTTTTGTATATGATGTTAAGTAAGGATCTCCCTTCATTCTTTTGCATGTAGATATCCAGTTTTCCCAGCATGATTTGTTGAAAAGACTGTTCTTTCCCCATTAAATCATTTTGGCACCGTGGTGGCCATGTGATCTTATCCATGCGGGTTTATTTCTGGTCTGTCTACTCTACTCCATTGGTCTATATGTCTGTCTTTATGCCAGTACCACTCTTTTTTGATTACTAAACCTTTGTAGTAAGTTTCAAATTCAGGAAGTCTGAGTCCTCCAGTTTTGTTCTTTTTCTCAAGATTGTTTTGGCCACTTGGGGTCCCATGAGATTATGCTGGCTTTTTCTATGTCTTCAAAAACATCATTTGGAATTTGATTTGGATTACATGGAATCTGTAGATTACTTTGGCTGGTATCAACATCTTAACAATATTAGGTCTTCCAATCCATGAACACAGTGTAAGAGACAGCCTCTTTCCTTACACCCTGTTGTCAATTCTAAACAAAAAAACAAACAGAAAACTTTTGCCCACCTTATAGGTGACAGTTCATACCTGTTTTTCATTGGAAAGTCTTCGATCAGTATTAAACTGGAACATAGGCTTAATTCTTAATGGGCATTCATATTTCTTTTGTGAGTTGTCATTATGTTCTTTGCTTATTTCTCTGTTGGAATAGTTATCTTTTTTTGTATTGTAGGAGCCTATATATATATATTAGAGATTATATCCCTAATGTTTTTCTACTTCATCGTGACTTTCAATGTTATTTATTTTTTGTCCTTTATAAGTACTTGATTTTTATGTGGTTAAGTCTACCAGGCTTTTTCTTAATAACTTTAGTATTTTATGTCATGTATAGATAGGCCACTTTTTCTTTAAATAATAAAAATATTCACTTTGCTTTAGTATTTGTGTCATTTCACTTTTTACACTTTATGTTTTTCTCCCTTTGAATTTATTTGTGTGTAAAGAGTGAGTATGACTCCAACCTCTATTGTTTTCTAAATGGTTGATCAGCTATCTCAGCAAAATGTGATTATTCGATCTTTCTCCCAATGAGGACTCATGAGAGAACAAGGGTAAATAAATAATCTTCCAAGTCAGAAAGGGATGCCAATAGGTCAAAAGAGTAGTTCTGACAGGATTCCCCAGAGTCTGCTACCAGTTAATCCCTGAGAAATCCTCTTCACTGTGGTCCTTCTTGCTCCTCATGGGCAGAGGCAGGCAGGATGTTAGAGGGACAGAGCCAGAGTCTGCACTAGTAGAAAGATATCCTTCCAGAAGGCTCTGCATGTGCAAGACAGCCTTGTTCCCAGCTCTCAGCAATCCAGGAAAAAATTCTTTCTTTTTTGAAGTTAACAGTAAATTGTCTTATAACTTCAGATCATTGTCAGCCTCCCCTCCTGTTTCTCTCCCCCCATCATTACTCAGGTCCTCAGGTGCTCAGCACTGCTGTGTTAATATGTAATTAATCTGTGTTCTTTTTCTACACCGCCACTGCCTTGGCAATGAGCATCAGCCTCAGAAGTGGCTTAGGAACTGCCTGTCCTCAGGAAGGTTCCCCCAGAGCTGGGACAGTGTGTGTGTGTGTGTGTGTGTGTGTGTGTGTGTGTGTGTGTTTGGGGCTAGGGAGTAGAGAAGGCCAGTGATGGGAGCAGTAGCTTCCAGGTTGCTGGAGTGGCAAGAAGCCTGGATTCTCACCACCGATACCTGTATCCCAGGTTCAGGCTGCTGGGATCCTCTTTGCCAATTTGTTAAGGCAGGTAGGATTTGACTCCGGTCTGGGTGGAGAGAGATATTTGTCCTAGAGCCCCTGGCCAAGTGCTCAGCCTAGGGCATACTGGAAGACACAGAGGTGATAGAAACATCTTGTGGTCTGGGAGACAGAGCTTTTCTGTGACCTCCACTTCCCATACCTCATAGATGCAACTTGGCTCTGGGGCCAGGAGAACAGGCACAGGCAAGCCTGGAGTGTATCAGGCAAAATGCCAGGCTGGGCAGTCATGTTGTGGGCACTGAGGGTGAATTATGGTCCCAGGGCCCATGGAGCAGGCACAAATCATGAGGCTGTCAGGTCCGGGGAAAAGCAGCGACTGCCCTCCTCCCCTGGCAGGATTGATGGGCACAGGGCATGGGTCTGGGTTCAAGATGGTTAGACTTTACGACGTTCCATTTCTCCAGAATGCTCCTGGTGAAATGCTTGTCACCCGAGACCATGTCTGTGTAGCGCGTGCATGTCTTTATTGTAACACATGACTTGATGTCACTTCCCAGGAGGGTTTGAGCTTCTGCATAACTCTCTGTGTGTTCCCTCTTTCTCTTTTTAAAATTATTTATTCATTTGGCTGCACTGGGTCTCAGTTGTGGCACGCGGGATCTTTCATTGCAGCGCGGGCTTCTCTCTAGTTGTGGTGTGGGCTCAGTAATTGCCGTGCTTAGTCGCAACTAAGTAGGGCTTAGTTGCCCTGCCAAATGTGGTATCTTACTTCCCTGACCAGGGATCGAGCCGTGTCTCCTGCATTGGAAGATGGATTCTCAACCACTGGACCACCAGGGAAGTCCCCCTCTGGGTGTTCTGATTTTATTCTTGCATGACTGACCGTGCCTCCGGATTTTGTAGGAATTTCGTGAGATGTGGCAGCTCTCATGGAGCTGTGGGATCTTCGAGTTTGTGTGTGGCTGTCGGATGGTGCTGCTGGGGGACAAGTCAGGGGTCTTGAGTCTCTGAGCCTGGGTGGCTGATGGGGCTACAGTCCTAGAATGGGGAAACAGGAAGGAAAGTAGGTTGGAAAGGATGGCTTTGGGTGTGATGAGTCTGCAGTCTTGGCAAAACATCAAGGGGAAACCTCTAGAAAAGCAGCAGTGAGGCTCAGGGGAGAGTAAAGGGCAGGAGGGCCTTGGCTCAGGCTGTCTTCCAAATATTTTCAGATGACAATGCACTGGAAAATGTGGCTTTTGGCTAGAGAGTTGAGTGCACGTGCACACACACACACCCCTACCTCTCAAGGCCGAAAGGATTAACTGTGTTAATCCCAGCTGGACAGAGTTTAATAAGAAATTTCCAAGGGTTGTTGGAATGGCATAAAATGTGCCCAGTGGTGAAAGTCAGGGAAAACATCCTTGCGAAGGAGAATATTCAGTGAAATCATAAGGAAAATAGAATGCAGATGGAAGAAGGTGTTTTTGTCTTTAGGGATGGGGCCCAGGAACAGATTCTCCAAGACTAGGGGCTGGGACAGCAGACGATTTTGATGACAATGAACTCCTGGATGGCAGGAGTTGCTGTATATTCATCATGGGATTTCTAGCACCCTGTGCAGGAGTAGGAATGTTGGGTGACTTGGAGTCCAAGCCTCAGCCACTGTATCTAGGGAGAGTCCAAGTAGTTTACTGCAGGGGAATCTACGCAAGACACTGGGTGAAGACTGATCGGACAAGGAGGGGATGCTAAGGAGGTGCTCAGCCCTGCCCAACGCTCAACTTGGCAGATCTGCTTACACACCTTGCACTGTTTTTTTGTCCAAACAAACAGGCCTCTGAACACTTCCTTCCTCTGTGACCTGCCACCTATGCTCTTGATCCTAAGCCATCATCTTTCTTTGCCTTTTCTCACTGCTTCCTGATCATCCCAAGCTCTGACCTGGACTCAGTTTCTTGATTACAGCCTTGCCGGTCTCAACACCTCTAACAGTTTCTGCCTGATCTTTTGCTGAAATAAGCCAGGGGACCAGATAAGGGTCTGGGAATATGGGAAGAGCCTGTTAAGCCTCAGTTATAAGGATGTGGATTTAATGCAAAAGGTTACAAGTTATGTTTGAGGGGTTCAAGGTCTAGGACAGGGTATAAGGCCTAAAACTGGCTTCCTGGGGCTGGAGGAAAAGAGGGCTACAGTGCCATAACCAGGTTGCCAACAAAGTGGGTGTCCTAGTAGATAAGAAGGGAGCTACACAGGTGCACATTGACAAAGGTCAGCCTCAGAGACAGAGGGGGTGCCTGTGACCCAAGGTTCAGCATGTTTTGGGGTACTAGTAACAGAAGACCTCAAAGTCAGTGATGATATGCAAAAACACATTATCTCACATAACAGGAACCCCCTCCAGAGATGGAGGATGAGCTCTTGTCCATTAGTTCAAGGATTTGGGTTCTTTCTATCTTTTGCTGTTATCCTGAGCATGTTCATTTTGCCCTCAAAATGACTCCCTTCATAGTCACAAAAGAGCTGCCCCAGATCCAGGCCCTTCATCCAGGCACCACAATGCCCATTGGAAGAAGAGACATTCTTCTCCTGGGGGTATCTGAGTGAGAAACCTTTCCCATCAGGGTCCTCCTTACATGTCTGTGCCTAAACTGATCATGAGCAGGGGAGTGGGATGGCCAAAACTGACTCATGGCACTCAGGACTTTCCCCTTGGACTGGGACCAACTTCTCTGAAGCACAGGCCCCATTTAGGAAAGGGGATTCCTTGAACACACACAGACTTCTGTTAGGAACAAGGGAGTTAATGTTGAGTAGGCAATCAATGATCTCAGTTCCAACAGGCCTCCATCAGTTCCAGAGGATAATGGGTACCAGACAGAGCTGCAAGGCAGTTGTCAAGGCAAGAGTTTCACATGAGAGGCCAATCTAGGGACCAATTATTTCAGATGATACCTTGTGTCCAAATGGAATCAGCAGACAGGTCAAGCCACTAATCAAAATCTCCTCATCACTATTTCTGCTCTAATACATCCCATGCCTACTTCAAAACCAAATTCCTCATAAGGTCTGAAAAGTCCTACATGATCTAATCTCTGCGTTTTAAGCTTCATCTGGAGTTCTTGTCCTTCTTTTGCATTTGCAGTGCTCCTTTCTGCCTCAGGGCCTTTGCACACGCTGCTCTCCCTCCACTTTCCCCCTTTCACTGCCTGCCTCCTTCATCTTACTCTTAGCTTAGGTCATTTCCTCTTTTGTATATTCCCATGACTCCCTACAAACCTCTTTGGTGCCCTGAGGGAGCTTGTCCATCTACACTGCTAGACTGCAGGCTCCTTATGGCTCAGGAAAGTGTCTATCATATCATACACTATGCTCTTCTCCCCAGCACAGTGCTCGGCCCACAAGTAGGGATTTGATAAATATTTGTAGGATGTATGAACAAATGAATCCCTACAACTAGGTATTATCCTGAACTTTGGGCAGGGTGGGTGGGTGTAGTACTTATGAGAAGCCTGGTCTACTGGAAACTCCTGATGGTTTCAGAGCATAGAAACAGCAAGATCTCCATGGGCTCAAGGGCAGGGAGGACATTGATGTGCACAGGGTGGGTAAGGAGGCCAGCCAGGGCCCTGAGCTCATCATCCAGACACAAGATTCTAGCCACAGTACCACTGTCCAGAGAATTGGTAATGACATTATAGACACAAGAAGGGTTGGAGTTGTGGGTTACAATTGGGGGTTACCGTTCTGAACTGTGGTGCCAAAGATCGGGTGCAAAGTGAGGAGGGAAATTGTATCTACTTTACAGTGTTATTAGAAAGGGTGAACAAGATGCAGTGTATCAAGAACTTAGTCTAGTGCCAAGTAGTTGCTGTTCAGTCTCTAAGTTGTGTCTGACTCTTTGTGACCCCATGGACTACAGCACGCCAGGTTTCCCCTTCCCTTACCAATTCCTGGAGTGCCGGTAGGTGCTCACTAAATAATTAAGCCTTAACTTTGCCCTTACCAGCTTCTCAAATAATCTATTATCCCCAGTCCCCATTCCAAACCAGTTCTGATTTAGTCCTAGTCCTCTTTCTCATCCCAACACAGGGTTCCACATGAGAGGTACCAGAGCTGTGCTCTCTACTATGCTGAACCTTCCTGAGCCTCTGTTTCTTCTTCTGGTTAAATAGGGATTAATAATGCCCCCTCACCTAGCTGTCGTGAGGGTCAAACAAGATAATACATTTTAGGGTGCTTTCGAAACAGTAAAGAACTGTGAACGTGTAAGGAATTACTATTCTTATTATTTTGTTGCAGTTGGGCTCATTCCTCGTCCTGGCATCTGCTCTGACTTTCCCAGTTCCTGTTTCTTGCTCAGTCTCCGTTTTCTGGTAGCCACCCACGATTCTGGCACTGATTATATAGAGATATAAGATGACATCCAGGGAGTTTGAATGTAGAAGGAAAAAGAAGAAACGCGACAATAACCAGCAGCCCCCTCTCTTGTTCCCTGACTCAGGGATGACCTCACTGCCTTTCTAAGTCAGTCAGACCCCAGTCTGGGCATCATGCATGTTTTAGTTAGCTGTTGCTGCGTAACAAGCCACTCTAATACTAAACGACTTAAACAACAATTTACCATGATCTCTCATGGCTCCGAGGGTTGACTCAGATAGGTAGCTCTAACCTGTGGACTTTGGGAGGATTATAGTCAGAGGGCAGCAGGGGTGGGAGTCTTCCAAGGCCTGACCAGATGGAACATCTGAGACGGCTTCCTTCACTCACATGTCTGGTGTCTGGGTTGAAAGGGCTGGAATAGCTGGGAAATCAACAGGCATCTCTCTCTTCATGTAGCCTCTCTATCTTGGGCTTTCTTATAGCAGAGTGGTAATGGCATAGTTAGATTTTTTTACATGGCTTTTCCAAGAATGAGTATTCTAAAGGACTCAGGTGGAATTTTATGGCTTCTTCTGACCTAGCCACAGAAGTCAGGAGGCGTCACTTTTATTGCACCACTTCATGGGAAATAGATGGGGAAACAGTGGAAACAGTGTCAGACTTTATTTTTCTGGGCTCCAAAATCACTACAGATGGTGACTGCAGCCATGAAATTAAAA
>NW_011495044.1:3523406-3528099 GCF_000754665.1 Bison bison bison | reverse complement strand
AAAAGACTCTGATGCTGGAAGGGATTGGGGGCAGGAGGAGAAGGGGACGCCAGAGGATGAGATGGCTGGATGGCATCACTGACTTGATGGACGTGAGTCTGGGTGAACTCCGGGAGTTGGTGATGGACAGGGAGGCCTGGCGTGCTGCTATTTGTGGGGTCGCAAAGAGTCGTACACGACTGAGCAACTGATCCGATCTGATCTGATTGGTTATGGGGCCAGATTGGGTGTGGGAGGGGCATACACAAGGGCCAGGTCCTGGGGCGGGTGGTGTCTTTTTGGGGAGACATATTAGCAGGATCCTGGTCCAGATGGGAACATTGCAACATGGAGTCCTCTTGAAAGTCAGGGATTGGGAGAGGAGACAAGGGTGGCAGCAGTGAATAAAACTGAGCCACTAGGACTCCAGGCCCTCAGCTTAATATTTCATATTTATTTGTCATTTAATGTTTTGGGATCCAACCAGGCCATCCTAAAGGAGATCAGTCCTGGGTGTTCACTGGAAGGACTGACGTTGAAGCTGAAACTCCAGTACTTTGGCCACCTGATGCGAAGAGCTGACTCATTGGAAAAGACCCTGATGATGGGAAAGATTGAGGGCAGGAGAAGGGGATGACAGAGGATGAGATGGCTGGATGGCATCACCGACTCAATGGACGTGAGTTTGGGTGGACTCCGGGAGTTGGTGATGGACAGGGAGGCCTGGCATGCTGCGGTTCATGGGGTCATAAAGAGTCGGACACAACTGAGCGACTGAACTGAACTGAATTTTGGACTTTCGCAAACAGTTAAATGTAAATGAAAAGTTTTGAGACTCATTTGCCAAAGAAGAGATACGAGTGGTAAATAAGCATAGGGAAATGTGCTAAACAGCATCAATCATTAGGGAAATGCAAATAAAATCACATGAGATATTACCACACACCTACTAAAGTGCCTTAAGTAATAATGTTTTTAAAACTCTGATAATATCAAGTGCTAACAAGAATGAGACCAGCTGGAATTCACACATTGCTGGTGGGAAAGCAAAATGGTATAGACACTTTGGAAAACAGTTTGGTAGTTTCTTATGAAGCTAAAAGACATTGTTATGAATCTAGCAGCTTCAATCTCAGGTATTTATCCTAGAAAAATGAAAAGATATATCCACACAAAGACCTGTACATAAATTTTCACAGAAGCCTTATTCATAATAGCCTCAAACCAGGTGAAAAGCCAAACCCAGGTGTCCACCAGCTAGTGAGTGAATAAACTTCCTGTGGTACATGTGTACCATGGATCTGATGAGACAGAGTGAACTGTGATACACACAGCTTGATGGATGCATCTTTAAAATGCCGAGTAAAAGAAACTAACCAGAGAGGCTATATACTGTATGAGTCCACTGTGATAATCTGGAGAAGGCAATACTATAGTGACAGAAGGCAGATTAGTGCTGGCAGGGGCTGGCAGTGAGGGAAAGCGACGGAGTGCAAGGGGGCACTAGGGAATTTGGTGGGTGATGGAAGTGTTCTAAGACTTGATTGTGGTGGTGGTTACACAACTGTACACATTAGTCAAAATTCATCAACTGCCAACGTAAAAAGTGTGTTTTCCTGAACATAAATCTTGCAGGCTGGAAGTCTGAAAATGCAAGACTCCTCTTTCTCCTGCCGTCAGTCCCAAGCACTTCCCTGAACCTGTTTCCAGTCATCTGTGCACTCCACCCCGGTCATATCTTCCATCTCGGTGCCTTTTTGTGAACGCTTTTTTCCCTTCTCATGGCCTGGATAACTGATGCTTCAGGCTTCCCGCTAAATCTCACTTTCCCAAAGAGGCCTTTCTCTCTCCCATCAAAATCAGGCATCCTTTTAACCTGCAGATAATGTACTTGCTCTTCTTTCTTTAATAGGAGTTATGCTCTATAAGGGCAGGGACGATGTTTTTTTTTTTCCTCTCATGCGTAGTTAGAACTTTTTTTCAAGAATTAATAAACACGAGAATGTTTTCACAATCTAGCTCTGTACTGCACAAATTTATTTTTTCTTTCTTTTTTTTAATAAAAAAAAAAAACAAACCCTTTTTGTCTTCTTAAATGATTTATTTATTGTTCATTTGACTGTGTCAGGTCCTAGTTGCCGCGGGTGGGAGGATCCTTTGTTGAGGTGCGCAGGCTCTTCCTTGCCGCACCGGCTTCTCTTTACTGTGCGCTGCTTAGCTGCCCTGCAGCGTGTGCAATTTTAGCTCTCCTATCAGGGGCTGAAACCAGGCCCTCTGCATCGGAAGGCGTATTCATAACCTCTGGACCACCAGGGAAGTCCCGATCAATTTGTTCTTTCAAAAGGATTTTTCAAAAGGATGCCCTCCTTTTTCAGTTTCATGTATTTTTAACCTACTTAAGGATTGATAGAATTTGAAAGTACATAGACTAAAAGGTGGAGGACTTCCATATACAAAGTTTTTAAAAATAAAAATAAGGTTCTGTTTTTTTTTTCTCATTGGACATGTATATTGCATTTATTCTTTTTAGTAGCTATATAATACTCCACAATATGATTATATCATTTTAAATGTTATTTAATCATCAATGGGCATTTAAAGATTTTCCCTTTTCATGTTTCAGTGTTTTCTTATTTAAAATGCTGAATTATACAGCAGCACATACATGTGAGTATTGCTGGAGGATGGATTCCTAGAAATTTGAGCTGTTAGGAGAGAAGTTATATGTATTTTAGATGTAGGGAATGTCTGCTGCTGCTGCTGCTAAGTTGCTTCAGTCGTGTCCGACTCTGTGCGATCCCATAGACAGCAGCCCACCAGGCGTCCCCGTCCCTGGGATTCTCCAGGCAAGAACACTGGAATGGGTTGCCATTTCCTTCTCCAATGCATGAAAGTGAAAAGTGAAAGTGAAGTCGCTCAGTCGTGTCCGACTCTCAGCGACCCCATGGACTGCAGCCCACTAGGCTCCTCCGTCCATGGGATTTTCCAGGCAAGAGTACTGGAGTGGGGTGCCATTGTCTACCCTGTTCCAAAAAGATGCATGCAAACACATGTTGTCACTACAGTCTATGAGTGAACCCTTGCCCACATCTGCAACTACCCTGGATGGCATCAACCCTGCCAATTTCCACCAGTCAGGTGATAAAATAAATTTTCACATATTGAGGTATGGGGAAGTCATTCTGGCTTATATATGACTTAACTTAAATTTTATTCTCAGTAAAACAGCCTGTTTGTGGCCTATCAAACATACATTATACATCTGCTATAACTATTAAAGGAAAGGGCACACTGACCAGAAGTAATGAATGTCCATGTTAAAAACAAAGATTAGGTCTCAAAATGGAGGTAAAACCGCCGCCCGGTCGCCCCCAGCCCGACTCCGGCCGTCGCCGCCGCCGCCGGGGGGAGGAGGGTCATGATCCCAAGGAACCAGAGCAGTTGAGAAAGCTGTTTATTGGTGGTCTGAGCTTTGAAACTACAGATGATAGCTTAAGAGAACATTTTGAGAAATGGGGCACACTTACAGATTGTGTGGTGATGAGAGACCCCCAAACAAAACGTTCCAGGGGCTTTGGTTTTGTGACTTATTCTTGTGTTGAAGAAGTGGATGCAGCGATGTGTGCTCGACCGCACAAAGTTGATGGGCGAGTAGTGGAACCAAAGAGAGCTGTTTCTAGAGAGGATTCAGTAAAGCCTGGTGCCCATCTAACAGTGAAGAAAATTTTTGTTGGTGGTATTAAAGAAGATACAGAAGAATATAATTTGAGAGACTACTTTGAAAAGTATGGCAAGATTGAAACCATAGAAGTTATGGAAGACAGGCAGAGTGGGAAAAAGAGAGGATTTGCTTTTGTAACTTTTGATGATCATGATACAGTTGATAAAATTGTTGTTCAGAAATACCACACTATTAATGGGCATAATTGTGAAGTGAAAAAGGCCCTTTCTAAACAAGAGATGCAATCTGCTGGATCACAAAGAGGTCGTGGAGGTGGATCTGGCAACTTTATGGGTCGTGGAGGAAACTTCGGAGGTGGTGGAGGAAACTTTGGCCGTGGTGGAAACTTTGGTGGAAGAGGTAGGACGTTATCTTACTTCTGAGAACGTCTACCTAAAATTTGTTAGTAAATTGAATATACATTTAATTCACACCTTTTTTTTAAGGAGGCTATGGTGGTGGAGGTGGTGGCAGCAGAGGGAGCTATGGAGGAGGCGATGGTGGATATAATGGATTTGGAGGGGATGGTGGCAACTATGGCGGTGGTCCTGGTTATAGTAGTAGAGGAGGTTACGGTGGTGGTGGACCAGGAGGATATGGAAACCAAGGTGGTGGATATGGTGGTGGTGGTGGAGGATATGATGGTTACAATGAAGGAGGAAATTTTGGAGGTAACTATGGTGGTGGTGGAAACTATAATGATTTTGGAAATTATAGTGGACAACAGCAGTCAAATTACGGACCCATGAAAGGGGGTAGTTTTGGTGGAAGAAGCTCGGGCAGTCCCTATGGTGGTGGTTATGGATCTGGTGGTGGAAGTGGTGGATATGGTAGCAGAAGGTTCTAAAAACTCAGAAGAAAAGGGCTACAGTTCTTAGCAGGAGAGAGAGCGAGGAGTTGTCAGGAAAGCTGCAGGTTACTTTGAGACAGTCGTCCCAAATGCGTTAGAGGAACTGTAAAAATCTGCCACAGAAGGAACGATGATCCATAGTC
>NW_011495044.1:3518540-3523306 GCF_000754665.1 Bison bison bison | reverse complement strand
TTTTATCTGTTGTAGCTTTGTCTTTTTCTTTTTCTTTTCATTACATCAGGTATATTGCCCTGTAAATTGTGGTAGTGGTACCAGGAATAAAAAATTAAGGAATTTTTAACTTTTCTAAAAAAAAAAAAAAAAAAAAAAAAACAAAGATTAGATGCCTCCCTTCCTGGGATGCCAGTGCTGGTCCTCCTTTTAATGATAAGCCTCCCTTCCCAGGTGCCAAGGCCATAGTGACTTACTGTGTATGTATGTGCTGGTTTTTTTTAAACCTTGAAGGAATGTATCCCTGATTTGTTTAATGTTCTTTGTCCTGACAAGATATAAAACTGTGCCGAAAACCAGGCTTCTCTAGAGCAGTTTCACAGAATAATTTAGGAAGCTGGCTTCTGGGCTAATGTCCTTACTTTGGCTCAGATAAAACTCTTTTCTATTCTTCTTATTGACTATTTATTAATTATTATTGTCAACACAGGTTAACATGCTCTCTCATCACTTATATTTACATTTCCTGCATCATTACTGAGGTTGTGCATATTTTCGTATAATTGTTAGCTATTTGTCTGTTTTGTACTGTGGATTCTTGGTTTCATCCTTTGCCCATTTTTATGGGCTTGTATGTTTTTGTCTTATTGGTTTGTAGGAACTCCTTGTATATGTATGATATGGAGATAATCCGTTTTGAAAGTTATAAATAACTTTTGATGGTGATGGATATGTTCATTCTTGATTGTGGTGATGGTTTCACAGGTGTATACTTATGTCAAAACTCATCAAATTGTACACTTTAAATATGTACAGTTTATTGTATGTCAATCATACCTCAAAAAAGCTGTTTAAAAAAGAAAGTTATATAATTAGTAATATATTTTCTCCTAGTTGTCCTCTTTCTTTAAATTTTATTTATTTTATTGATCATATATAAGTTTTCAAAAAATATTTATTCATTTATTGGGCTGTGCTAGCTTTAGTGGAGGCACATGAAATCTACAGCTTTCACTGTGGCGTGTGGAATCTAGTTCCCTGACCAGGGATTGAACCTGGGGCCCCTGTAATGGGAACTCAGAGTCTTAGCCACGGGACCATCAGGGAAGTACCTCTTGGTCATATATAAGTTTTATGTGTCACTTATTTATATATTGTTCTGGAGTTACCTTAGCTGTGTGACTCAGGCAAATTACCTAGACTTTCTATAACTTGGGCTTTCCTGGTAGCTCAGACGATAAAGCGTCTGCCTACAATACAGGAGACCCAGGTTCGATCCCTGGGTCGGAAAGATCCCCTAGAGAAGGAATTGGCAACCCACTCCAGTATTCTTGCCTGGAAAATCCCATGGAGCCTGGTAGGCTACAGTCCATGGGGTTGCAGAGTCAGACATGACTAAGTGACTTCACTTCACTTCACTTCTATAACTTAGTTTTCACATATCAAATGAAGCTAAGAGTACCTACTGCCTAAGGTTGTTGTGGGGATTAAATGAATTAACACGCATTAAAGGTTCTTAGAATGGTGACCATCACAGGATATCATGCAATAAATATTAATTATTACCGTTTTTGGAATCTCGTATCTTACTTATAAAAGCCTTCTTCTTCCCAATATTATAGAAATACTCTATCTTCTTCTAGTAGTTATATATTTTTAACATTTAGGCCTTTTAATCTTTAAAGTTACTTTCCTATATAGTTTGAAAGTGAAAGTTGCTCAGTCATGCCCAACTTTCTGCAACTCCATGGACTGTCTGGAATTCTCCAGGCCAGAATACTGGAGTGGGTAGCTGTTCCCTTCTCTAGGGGTTCTTCCCAACCCAGGGATCAAGCCCAGGTCTCTCACATTGCAGGTGGATTCTTTACCAGCTGAGCTGCCAGGGAAGCCAAGAATACTGGAGTGGGTAGCCTATCCCTTCTTCAGTGAATCTTCCTGACCCAGAAATCAAACTGGGGTCTTCTGCATTGCAGGCAGATTCTTTACCAACTGAGCTACCAGACGGTTTGAGGCAAGGCTAAAATTTTATTTTTCCCCCTACTGGATAGATAGCTATCCCAATACTACTTATGGTATAACCCATCTTTTCTGCACTAATTTGAAATATCATCTTACTTAAATAGTAAATTCTCATGTACAAACAGTTCTGTTTCTCAATTCCAATCAGGCCCTTTGCACTACAATTTTATTCCTCTGCAATATTTTCTACTGATAAATTCTAATAACTCCTTCCCAATTCTAATCCTTGGTGACTTCACCATTAAATCATCTTTCTAATACATTGGTCTCTCAGTTCCTTGATTTCTACTATGATCTAGTACTCCACCTACTTCACTCACTCATGCCTGCGGTCATGCCATACACCTAACCATGACCAGCAACTGACATCTCCATAATCCAGCTTAAGTCATTCACCTTTCTGATTACCATTTGTAATGTTTCCAGCTCATACTTCATGTTCTTCTACTTCAACAATTCTACACCTCATGAGGACCTACAATCTTCAGTGTCTTTACTTTCCACCCTGCTCAGCTTACAGCCTATCGTTCACCATCCTTATCCTCTAAACTCCCTTGCCCCTCCCTAGGGGGCAACTCTCAACCCTGACGAACTCCAGTTCTCCTTATGCTCCCTATTTTCCCTGTGCAACAGATGAGTCTGGGAAAAAAAAACAAAGACATTCTGGCCATTCTCAGTTCAAATGCATGAACACTAAGCTCAAGTGGACTTCTGGTGTTGTAGGTGAAAGTGAACATCCTACTCCATCCATTCTCTTTTTCTCCCATTTAACACCTTCTCATTTCTCTTCAAAAGACTTGAACATCCACTTCATAAAAGAAAATGCCCAGATAACCATTAAATGTATACAAAGGTGCTCAGTCATCAAGAGAATGAAGATTACAACTTTGATGGGGCACCATGACATACCCATAAAAATGGCTACAATTAAAAAGAGATGTGACAGTACCAGGTATTGACAAGGATCTGTGACAATAGGGCTGCCCTGCTGGTGGGAGTGAAAACTGATACAACCACTTTGGAAAACTACTTGGCAATATCTACTAAAGCTGAGCATACCGTTTACCCTATGATCCAGCAATTCTATACCTACTGTATATACCAAACAGAAATGCTCACACTTGTGCACCAAAAGACATGCCCAAGCATCTTCATAGTAGCATTAATATAACAACACAAAGAGTAAACACCCCAAATGCCCACTCATCAAGAATAGAATGGATATAGAAGTTGTGAAACTGTCATAAAAGGGCCTATTATATGTCAATAGAAATGAATAGACTGTTGCTACATTCAATATCTCGCAACCATTTGAGTGAAAGAAGTCATACTATGCGATTCTAGTAAATAAGATTCAAAAACAGCAGAACAAATTGATGGTTAGATTAGTAGTTATCTTAGAGAGGAAAGAGTGAGTAATCACCGGGCATGAGGGACCTTCTGAGGTGCTGGCAGTGTTATCTTTCCTAATCTATGGATCAATGAACTTATGAATACCTACTGAGTTTTACACTCATGATTTGTACACCCCTTTTAATGTATGCTATACTTTCACAGAAAGTTGTTACGTATTGTGCATGTATATGTGTGTGTGTATACAAATGTATATGTATTCTTCCCTTGACCCCACTTTTATTTCCAACTTTTACACAATTTATCTCCTGCATTTCTAGCAAAACTAAAAAAAAAAGTTTTTTTTTTTAATGTTTATGATCTCCAAGTTTTTAACTGTAACATTCTCCTGCAGTTGCACTTGTCAGAGTCACCAGTAACATCATATAGCAAACTGCAATGGTCAGTCTTAGCCCTCATTGTACTTGACCTGTAGGCAGAATTCGACATCTATGATCTTTCTCTTAGGCACATCTTCTTCAACTCACTTCCAGGACATTGTGCTTCTGGTTCTGTGACCTGTCTGAACACTCACACTCTTTTGGCAGTCCCTCCTCATCTCCTTTTAAACATCGATGTGCTCGTGGATTTAGTTCATAGAACTCTTCTGTATGTAGATTCACTCTACTGGTGTTTATTGATGGATTTCTCAGGTTTTTCTGCCTATACATTGATGATTCCCACATTTATATCTGCATCTTGTGTCTCTTTCCTGAAAGGCTTCATGTATCCAACTGCCAATTTTATATAGTTGCTAGAATGTTTAATGGGCATCTCAAACTTAACACATCCCCCAAACTCCTGTCTCCTCTCATCCCTTCAATCTGCACATTCTCATGAAATGTTAAGCCTATTCTAGGTGTTCAGGTCCAACCTTCCAGTAATCTTCAACTGCTCTTTTTCTCTTACTTCCTAATCCCAGTTCAGTTCAATTCAGTCGCTCAGTTGTGTCCGACTCTTTGTGACCCCATGAACTGCATGCAGCACACCAGGCCTCCCTGTCCATCACCAACTCCCGGAATTTACTCAAACTCATGTCCATCGAGTCAGTGATGCCATCCAGCACTCTCATCCTCTGTCGTGCCCTTCTCCTCCTGCCCCCAAACCCTCCCAGCATCAGAGTCTTTTCCAACGAGTCAACTCTTCACATCAGGTGGCCAAAGTATTGGAGTTTCAGCTTTAGCAAATGTCCTTCCAATGAACACCCAGGGCTGATCTCCTTTAGAATGGACTGGTTGGATCTCCTTGCAGTCCAAGGGACTCTCAAGAGTCTTCTCCAACACCACAGTTCAAAAGCATCAATTCTTCGATGCTCAGCTTTCTTCACAGTCCAACTCTCACATCCATACATGACCACTGGAAAAACCATAGCCTTG